>NW_011501957.1:5000-7500 GCF_000495115.2 Populus euphratica
TTCCAGGCCAGAAGACTCACCAAAAACCCGAAGCTGCTGAAGCAACATGGTAACAGATACCATGTCACACCGGCTTAGCAATAGAATATCATCAGCAAAACCAAGATGACTGATTCCCAGAGATTGGCATTTAGGATGGAATCTGAAACCTGAATGCTGGGTATTATGAGATAGAAGTCTAGAGAAGTACTCCATGCAGATAATGAAGAGATAGGGAGATAATGGATCTCCTTGCCGGACACCACACTTGCCGTGAAAGAAGCCGAAGAGATTACCATTTAAGCAGACAGAGTAGGAGGCAGTCTCCACACACTTCATAATTAAATGAACAAACCTCGTAGGAAATCCCAAGAGGAGGAGGAGATCTTGAAGAAAAGACCATTGGACTGTATCAAATGCTTTCCTAAAGTCAATCTTGATGATGCAACGGGGAGAAACACGCTTTCTTCCATAACTCCTCAGAAGTTCCTGCATGAGATTGATATTGTCTGCCATGAGTCTGCCACCTAGAAAAGCATTCTGAGAAGGATGAATGATGTCACGCAGAACGTGAGCCAGCCTCCCTGCAAGAATCTTGGAAATAACTTTGTAAGTGACATTGCAGCATGAAATGGGTCGATAATCTGCAGCTGAGTTGGCATTAGTTGACTTAGGGACCAGGGCTATAGTAGAATGATTGATTTGTTTGAGAATCTCCCCTGAAATAAAGAAGTCCTTCACAGCTGAACAAAATTCATCTCCAACAATGCTCCAGGCTTTTTTAAAGAAAGCGGAAGTGTATCCATCTGGGCCTGGAGCTTTGTTGTCATCCATATTGAAGAGAACCTGTTTGATGACATCAGTAGAGACTGGAGCAAGGAGAAAATCATGGTAATCATCACTAAGACAAGGCCCACTTTGAACCACCTCAGCGCGCAGCGGCATGGTTTGCTTGGAGGTCCCCAGGATCTCTTGATAGTAGGAGACAAAAACTCTACCAACCTCTTCAGCCGAAGAAGTTAGCATACCATCACTTCGGACAATGGCAGGGATGTGGTGTCTTCTGTGGCGCTGGTTCATTAAAGAGTGAAAGAATCTAGTTCCCTTGTCGCAATCTTTGAAGAAGGCACATTTCAACTTTTGGCCAAAGAACATTTTCTCGGAAGATTTGAGATTAACGAGGTGTAATCTTTGCTGTTTTTCAAGAGCTAGGAGATTACCATTGTCTATGTCATTCTGTAGAAGAAGCTGAGTGTCATGCAGAAGCTTGGAGGCTCTGGCCACCCTCTCTGAAATATGGCTAAAGTGAAGGCTGTTAAGGGACCTTAGGCCTCCCTTTAACTGCTTGAGCTTTCTACAAAGGATATACATATGAGACCCATGAGTATCCAACGACCAATTCTGAGAGACGATTTCCAGGAACTGTTGATGGGTAGTCCACATGTTGAAGAATTTAAAATTCCTTCTTCCATGAAAGTCTCGAGGGCCCAGCTGGACAGTAGAAGGAGAGTGATCTGAGAAAGCCCCTGGGGTACCAAAATGGACATGAGTAGATTGCTGCAAGGAGAACCAATGTGCATTTGCCATCACCCTATCTATTTTCGACCAGACTGAACCGTTTGTCCATGTGAAGTGAGAACCTGTAGAGTTCAAGTCTGCTATCCCAAGATCAGAGCAACATTCCCTAAAATCTGAGATTTCATATGTAGAGACTGGCTCCCCATTGTGCTTATCTTCTTGGGAAAGGAGAGAATTGAAATCACCCAGAAGAAGCCATGGAGAGTCTAAGTTCCATCCTCTTAGTTCTGCCCATAAAGCTCTCCTGGCTGTAATGGTGTTAAACCCATATATGAACGTGGCTATAAAACTAAATTGTTGAACCAAGCATTTGATGAGAACATGGATCCCCTGGGCTGAGTAGTGGAGGAGCTGGACTTGCACTGTATCTGGGTTCCAAAAAACAACTATACGAGCATAAGCTGCAACGTCAGCATTACTCACAAACTGCCAAGACTTCAACCGAAGCTTCTGCATGCGAACAACTTTTGACAAAGACAATTTAGTCTCGAGGAGACCACAAACATCCAGATTTTTACTCTTTATGAGGCCTGCGACCTCATGTTGTTTGAGAGGACTATTAAGCCCTCTCACATTCCAGCAATGAATGATCATGGGTGAGGAATGGTGGGAGGGACCCCACCACTGCCAAAGGATTTGTTAGAATTCATCTGAACCGAGCTCCTGGTGAGCAGACCTGAATCTGGATGATGAGAAGGCTTGTTGCTAGCAATATTAACGGAGAAAACAGGAGCCCTCCCCTTGGAGGAGACATTCTGTTGAGCTGGCGGATTACATGAAGTAGGCAAAGGGGGTGGTGATTGACGTTTACTGCCTGAGCCATGCCTCCTCTTACGAACTGTTTGCCACTCTTCTGAATTTACAGCCATGGCCTGAGAACGAAGCTGCTCATTTGGAGTTGCACAATTCTCTGAGTGGATAGAGGGAGCAACAAGTTTAGGGG
>NW_011501957.1:15000-17500 GCF_000495115.2 Populus euphratica
ATCGGCAGCCCCGATGAAATCAGCCAGGTCGACAGAATGGGCCGAGGAGGGCGAGCCTGGACACCCAAGGAATGACGAAAATGAGGGCGGGTCCAGAAACTGGGGGCGGTGGCAGCCAGGCCACCAGTTGGAAAAATCGGCAGCGCAGAGTTGTGCAGCCGCAGGCATGTCGGGGAGAATCGGCAGCCCAGACTAAATCAGCCCGGTCGACAGAAGTGGCTGTGCAGGGCGAGTCTGGCCACCCCCAAGGCTTGAGGAAAAAGAGGGCTGGTCCAGAAACTTGGGCGGTGGCAGCCATGCCACCAGTTGGAAAAATCGGCAGCGCAGAGTGGGGCTGCCGCAGGCATGTGGGGGAGAATCGGCAGCCCCGATGAAATCGGCCAGGTCGACAGAATGGGCTGAGGAGGGCGAGCCTGGACTCCCAAGGCTTGATGAAAAAGGGGGCCGGCCCAGAAACTGGCGCGGTGGCAGGCATGCCACCAGTTGGAAAAATCGGCAGCGCAGAGTGGGGCTGCCGCAGGCATGTCGGGGAAAATCGGCAGCCCCGACGAAATCGGCCACGTTGAAAGAAGGGGCTGTGGAGGGCGAGTCTGGCCACCCAAGGCTTGATGAAAAAGAGGGCTGGTCCAGAAACTGGGGCGGTGGCAGCCATGCTACCTGTTGGAAAAATCGGCAGTGCAGCCGCAGGCGTGTCGGCAAAAATCGGCAGCCCCGACAAAATCGGCCACGTCGACAGAATGGTCTGGGGACAGCGAGCCTGGACAGCCAAGGCATGATGAAAAGGACTGCTGGTCCTGAAACTGGGGCGGTGGCAGCCATGCCACCAGTTGGAAAAATCGGCAGTGCAGCCGCAGGCGTGTCGGCAAAAATCGGCAGCCCCGACGAAATCGGCCAGGTCGACAGAATGGGCTGTGCAGGGCGAGTGTGGCCATCCAAGGCTTGATGAAAAAGGGGGCCGGCCCAGAAACTGGGGCGGTGGCAGCCATGACACCAGTTGGAAAAATCGGCAGTGCAGCCGCAGGCATGTCGGCATAAATCGGCAGCCCCGACAAAATCGGCCACGTCGACAGAATGGTCTGGGGACAGCGAGCCTGGACAGCCAAGGCATGATGAAAAGGACTGCTGGTCCTGAAACTGGGGCGGTGGCAGCCATGCCACCAGTTGGAAAAATCGGCAGCGCAGAGTGGGGCTGCCGCAGGCATGTCGGGGAGAATCGGCAGCCCCGACGAAATCGGCCAGGTTGACAGAATGGGCTGTGGAGGGCGAGCCTGGGCACCCAAGGCTTGATGAAAAAGGGGGCCGGCCCAGAAACTGGGGCGGTGGCAGCCATGCCACCAGTTGGAAAAATCGGCAGCGCAGACTCGGGCAGCCGGAGGCATGTCGGGGACAATCGGCAGCCCCGATGAAATCGGCCTGGTTGGCAGAAGGGGCTGTGGAGGGCGAGCCTGGGCACCCAAGGCTTGAGGAAAAAGAGGGCTGGTCCTGAAACTGGGGCGGTGGCAACCATGCCACCTGTTGGAAAAATCGGCAGCGCAGCCTTGGGCAGCCGCAGGCATGTCAGCAAAAATCGGCAGCCCTGATGAAATCGGCCAAGTCGACCGAATTGGCTGCGGACGGCGAGGCTTGACTGGCAAGGCTTGACGAAGACGAGGGCTGGTCCAGAAACTGGGGCGGTGGCAGCGATGCCACCGGATTGAAAAATCGGCAGCGCAGATTTGTGCAGCTGCAGGCATGTCGGGAAAAATCGGCAGCGCAGACTGTTTGACGCCGTGCCGGCCAGGCCAGGCGGGAAAATTCATCAATGTGTCAGGCTGATGAAAACGAGGTGTGCCGCGGACAACGGCGGCCTCCACGCACATGCCAATTCGGCAGCGCGCAACGGCTTGGGTCCGAACTTGGCAAGTCATGGGTTGTGCTTTCCACATGAAATCTATCCAGTAAAATCAGCCATATTTTTCTGAGGCTGCCCACCAAATTTGGGGCCATTCCGGGCCGGTTCCTATTTTTGCGGATTTCCTCGATTTTTAATGGTCGGGAAATTAAAAAAAATACTTCCCCACCTTGAAAAATTCTGGAAAAATTAATAAAGTTGGATTGGATTTTTGCCAACCTCTGTGCAAAATTTCAGCTCAAAATACCAAGAAATGAATTTTTTAGAGGGGGGGTGACAACTGGGACCTAGTAGTGTCTCCCCCTGCCAGAGTTGCAATAACACTTATAGCTCTTTAGGGGGGTGCCCCCTGACTGGCCATGGGGCGCGCTGGCCTGGCGCCCATAGGCCTGCCGCGGGGGATTTGTGGGCTGCTGCTACTATCGATCTAAGGTGGGGGGCCTCGTGGCCTGAAGTATTGCCGGCATCGATGACCCGTTTTCCGGCCGGCGACGACCCGATTCCGGCCACTGTTCCCGGGACCCGCTCCAAGCCCTCGGGCGCGTTGGGGCTGCTTATCCGCGGCGGGGGCGTGGCATTCATTTGCCGTGCTCGTGCCAAGGTGCTGGC
>NW_011501957.1:27500-28570 GCF_000495115.2 Populus euphratica
ATCGGCAGCCCCGATGAAATCAGCCAGGTCGACAGAATGGGCCGAGGAGGGCGAGCCTGGACACCCAAGGAATGACGAAAATGAGGGCGGGTCCAGAAACTGGGGGCGGTGGCAGCCAGGCCACCAGTTGGAAAAATCGGCAGCGCAGAGTTGTGCAGCCGCAGGCATGTCGGGGAGAATCGGCAGCCCAGACTAAATCAGCCCGGTCGACAGAAGTGGCTGTGCAGGGCGAGTCTGGCCACCCCCAAGGCTTGAGGAAAAAGAGGGCTGGTCCAGAAACTTGGGCGGTGGCAGCCATGCCACCAGTTGGAAAAATCAGCAGCGCAGAGTTGGGCTGCCGCAGGCATGTCGGCAAAAATCGGCAGCCCCGATGAAATCAGACACGGCGGCGCGGTGGCAGCCATGCCACCAGTTGGAAAAATCGGCAGCGCAGAGTGGGGCTCCCGCAGGCATGTCGGGGAAAATCGGCAGCCCCGACGAAATCGGCCACGTTGAAAGAAGGGGCTGTGGAGGGCGAGTCTGGCCACCCAAGGCTTGATGAAAAAGAGGGCTGGTCCAGAAACTTGGGCGGTGGCAGCCATGCCACCAGTTGGAAAAATCGGCAGCGCAGAGTGGGGCTGCCGCAGGCATGTGGGGGAGAATCGGCAGCCCCGATGAAATCGGCCAGGTCGACAGAATGGGCTGAGGAGGGCGAGCCTGGACTCCCAAGGCTTGATGAAAAAGGGGGCCGGCCCAGAAACTGGCGCGGTGGCAGCCATGCCACCAGTTGGAAAAATCGGCAGCGCAGAGTGGGGCTCCCGCAGGCATGTCGGGGAAAATCGGCAGCCCCGACGAAATCGGCCACGTTGAAAGAAGGGGCTGTGGAGGGCGAGTCTGGCCACCCAAGGCTTGATGAAAAAGAGGGCTGGTCCAGAAACTGGGGCGGTGGCAGCCATGCTACCTGTTGGAAAAATCGGCAGTGCAGCCGCAGGCGTGTCGGCAAAAATCGGCAGCCCCGACAAAATCGGCCACGTCGACAGAATGGGCTGGGCAGGGCGAGGCTGGCCATCCAAGGCTTGATGAAAAGGGGG
>NW_011502000.1:0-27927 GCF_000495115.2 Populus euphratica
GTAAATCTGAATATTTTAAGAAGTATTATAATAGACCTTGTTAAGAATGGTTACTAAGATGCGTCTCAAGAGTCACTTTAACAAAAGTACTCATTTATTCTGTCATCCTAGTAACAACAGCTCATTTGCTCTGCCATCCTAGTAACAACAATTATGCACATGCTTTATGAAATGGAAAACATTTTTTGTTTTATCAACTACTACCCTCTCCCCCCAACCAAAACGAGACATTGTCCTCAATGTTCTAAGGTAGAAAGATAGAATATAGAAGATATCACCTGAAATAACGAACATTGATGAACCTGAATCACACTTAAACAAAAATAAGAAATAACAAAACACAATAATAAAACAAAACAACACAAAAATTACAAATGAAGACTCAAATCTAATCTAAGCTTTTTACAACTTTCCTTAGATGACCAATTTATACGATTCATGGAGGGATCAATTATAGGAATGAAAGATTGTAGTTGGTCAATCAATTGTTCAGCAGTAGTAGCAGAGATTATGATTTGTCGTGCAGAAGATGTTAGAAATTCCTGTTCCACAGCATGATCAAGAAAAAACAACAACTTATCATAATAACCATTAACATTTAACAAACCTATGGGTTTATGGTGAATGTGCAGTTGGGCCCAAGAGGAAATATGAAAGATCTCTTCCAATATGCCTAAACCACCTAGTAAAGCAATGAAGGCATCAGCATGGTTAAACATTGCATTTATTCGAGCTGACATTGTGGAAACCTGAAGTTCCTCTCTAATTATTTTTCTAATTATGTCCCCTTATGCTAAAGCTTCGGGGACGACTCTCAAAACTTGACTACCTCCTAAAAATGCAGCTATTGACACACCTCCCATTAACCCAAGACTACCTCCCCCATATACTAAATGAATCTTTCTCTCAGCTAGCACTTGACCAAAATGATTGGCTGATTCTAAAAACTTCTTTTGTTTCCCAGGACTAGATCCACCGAAAACACAAATATTTCTTATATGATGACCTGAGGAACTTGCCATTTCTACACACTTCTGTATTTGTTGAATGTATGGGTTGAGTAGAAATGAAAGGAAGGAAGAGAGGTTTTATAGATGAGAAATTAGAAAGGCAATCATATCACCTATATGTAGGCTAGCTAGAGTCTCACTCTCACTCTCACTCTCTCTTTATTTATTTATTTATTTACTTTTGAAAAAGCATGTGTATGTACAGGTAGTTGTGATTCTGGCTCACATCTTCCCTTGGTTTTATGTACAAGAACGGCTTAAACACCCTCTATGGGTCGGGGATAGGCTTCCCATCCAGTTTTCTTAAAAACTAGCAAACAGGGTAAGTCAATCATGTTCTTTATGAAATAGTGGCCATAAATCATGAATTGCACGATGCACATCTCTACTAGGATGAGTCTCAAGAGTCAATAGAAGATTATCTAAAGACTCCTTACTTAGGCCATCCTTAATGAATTGTATTTTATCTTGACGGTTTATAGATACCATTCCTAAAAAATGACATGATGTATTACAAGTCCATTTAGCACATCGATGACAGACTTTCAGTCGTTTTGCATGACGTTTCTTTGCAAAAGTGCTTTTACCTGTTCTAGGCATGTGGGAAATGAAGGAGTTAGAGGACTCACCTGATAATCGGACCTTTGCTTCAATCAACCAGCGAATATCTTCAGGAATTCCATGATTCATTAACAATATCAATCTTGCACATCTAGTACGATAAATTTTTGTAATCGCATTTTGAGGCAGAGTGGGAAAATACTTTTTCAATTTTTCAAGATTAGTGTCCATTTTCAAATGAGAATTGGAAGAGAGATTTAAAGAATTGCACAAATATATATACAGATATCAGTTATTATGGGAAACTGAAAGAACCGACTTAAGTCACGGAGTACCGTTGTCCGCCATTTGACCGGGATGAGAGAAACTAGCAAAAATCACGCAAAAAAAAAACACAAAAACAATGTAAGAAAAACAAAATAATCAACCTTTATCTACAAGATCATTCAAACCAGTTGATTCATTTTCACTAGGAAAATTATCAAAGTAAGCTTTCAAATGATGTCTATTTTTCTTAAAAACATTGTCATTCATTGAATTCTCAATATCACAGGCCCCATAAGGATTGTTCCATCTTGATCTTAGCTCTCTAGGGAATGAATAAAGTTGAGAATTATAAAACAAACTTTTTTGACCAGTGTCAACTTTTTGACAATTTTCACAAGTTTTGCAGAATACATGTGTGTTCTTGAACATGGTGGGCCAATAAAATCCATTTTGAAAGATTTTTATAGCTGTCTTTTTTGACGAGAAATAACTTCCACGTGTTTCAGAATGACAAAGTTTAATGACACTACTTACCTCATTGTCGGGAATGAATCTTTGAAATATTTGATCAGGACAATATTTGAATAAGTTAGGGTCATCACAATAAAAGTTCTTCACTTCGTTCAAAAACGTTTCTTTGTCTTGGGTACTCCAATCATCTAGCAAATCTCCTAAAGCAAGAAAATTGATATTTTTATCATACCAAGGGATTGGACTAAGAGAAAGTAAGGATTCGTTAGGAAAGTAATCATCGATTGATGTGATATCAGATGTCGAATTTGTTATCATTGTTGACAAAAGATTCACATCAATATTTTCGGTGCTTTTTTCATCCGTGATTTCTTCCTCAGAATAAATCATTTGCAAATCTTCAAATTCATCCAACTCATTTTTACTTAAAGTAGATTCAAGTTGATCATAAACTAATTCGTCAATATGATCTACTTCTTGTAAATCATTATCTTCTGTAGGTTGTTTGTAACTGTTGAAAATATTCATCTCCAATGTCATGTTTCCAAATGATAGCTTCATCAGTCCATTCCTACAATTAATCAATGCGTTAGAAGTTGTAAGAAACGGACATCCTAAAATAACAAGAAATGAATTACATGCTTCAACAGGTTCTGTGTCCAAGACAATAAAATCCACAGGATGAATGAATTTATTGACTTGTACTAACACATCTTCAATTATTCCTCTAGGCACTTTTATAGATCTATCGGCAAGTAAAAGAGATATAGAAATTGGTTTTAACTTACCTAGATTGAGACTTTGAAAAACTGAATATGGAAGTAAATTCACACTAGCTCCAAGATAAAGTAAAACTCTTTCAATTTTATGTTCTCCAATAAAGTAAGAAATTGTAGGACAACCAGGGTCTTTATATTTCAAAGCATTATTGTTATGAAGAATAGCACTTACTTGTTCAGCTAAAAAGGCTTTCTTTTTCACATTTAGTTTCCTCTTCACAGTGCATAGATCTTTCAAAAATTTAGCATAGGAAGGAACCTGTTTAATAGCATCCAATAAAGGTATATTGATTCTTACCTGTTTGAAAGTTTCAAAAATTTCAGAGTTGTGATTGACTTTCCTTTGTTTGGTCATGGCTTGAGGAAATGGAAGTGCTGGCGGAGAATTAGTCTTTTCTTTGCAATTTTCAGATTCAACCCCTTCCTTACCCTCAGAGATTGACTCATCATCTTTCTCATAAGGTTCAAGAGAGGGTTTTTCAATAATCTTACCACTGCGCAGAGTAGTGATTGATTTGACTTGATCCATGTGTTGGCTTCCGGAACTACTTGCATTTGCATTGTATTGCCCCTTGGGATTTTGTTATGGTTGAGATGGAAACTTACCTTTCTCTTGGAAACTGAGAGCAGATGTTAATTTTGCAAGAGTATCTTTAAAATCTATCATGTTTTAAGCAAGTTGAGTACTGATTGTCTCTTGCTTTTTAATGAATGCATGCAATGTTTCCTCAAGATTTCTTCTAAGAGGTGGAGCATAAGGAGGTGCATATCCATGAGAACTTTGGAAATTGTGGTGTGCTTGAAATGGTGGTTGTGAAGTTTGTGCATTGTTGTTCTCACTCTTCCAACTAAATTTTGGGTGATTTCTCCAACCAGGGTTGTATGTTTATGAGTATGGGTTATGGTTGGCCCTTTGGAAACTATTTAAAGCATGGGCTTGTTCATGGAGACATTCCTTAAAAGAAGGCAAGGTTGGACAATCGTTGGTTGAGTGTTTATTTGTTTCACAGATTTGACACACAATGTTTTCAACAGATTTTAATTGACCACCTTTTTTCAATTTTAGTGCCTCGACTTTTCTAGCTAAAGATGCAAACTTGGCTTGGAGGTCAGGATCTTCCCAAAGGTTGTACATACCTCCACTAGATGTATGAGGTTGAGTTTTACTCGGTGCCTCATAAGTACCCGCGGTATCCCAATTTTGAGCATTTTCAGCTAACAAGTCTAAGTACTCCATTGCTTCATCAGGGTCTTTATCTTCAAAAGTTCCATTGCACATCAATTCAACCATTTGCCTATCTTTAGGTGTTAACCCTTCATAGAAATGTGAAACCAATCTCCATGTTTCAAAACCATGATGAGGGCAAGTACTAAGCAAGTCTCGATACCTATCCCAACATTGGTAAAATGTTTCTCCTGGTTTTTGAGTGAAAGTGGTGATTTGTCTCTTGAAAGAGTTTGTTCTATGAGATGGGAAAAACTTCTTTAAAAATTGTTGTTGCATTTCATCCCAAGCACGAATGGATCCTGGTCTTAAATTTTGTAGCCATGTTTTAGCTTTATCTTTTAATGAAAAAGGAAAAAGCTTTAATCTAATGGTGTTCATGCTACAATTTAAATTATTATATGTGTTGCACACCTCCTCAAATTCCCTTAAATGCAAGTATGGATTTTCCAATTCCAAACCATGAAAAGAAGGTAAAAGTTGAATAATACCTGGTTTAAAATTAAAATGAGATGCATCAGGAGGAAAAACTATGCATGATGGTGCACTTGTTCTTGTGGGATTCATGTGGTCTCTAAGTGTTCTAGCACGGTTATTCTCATTATTCTCATTATGAAGTGATTGATTATCTTCTTCGGCCATATTTTCTGAAAATGATGAGGATACCCTACAAAGTCTACCACTTGATGTACGTGACCACACTCTCATGCACGTGTAGGAATAAAATAAAAAGAAGAACAAGAAAGCAAAAGAAGGAGGAAGAAAACAAAATAAAAAGAAACAAAAGAAAAGAAACAAAGTTATATACAAGAAAAGTGAAAAGAGAAAATAAAATAAATACTATAATTTATACAAGAACTTACCTCCCCGGCAACGGCGCCAAAAACTTGACACGACTAAAAGATTGATGTCTTCTCCCAAGTGCAGGAGTGTCAAAGTAATAAATAACCCGGCAAGACCGGGGTCAAACCATAGGGAGGTTAATTGTACAAATTATAAACAACAATTATAAACAATAATAATAGCAATAACAACAAGAACAACAACAACAATAATAATAAAGAAAGAGAAGAAGAAGAAGAAGATGTTCAGAACTTGAAGATGGAATATTAATGTAAGGATTAAACAATGATAATAACAAATGTCAAGGTTAGAGGATCCACTAATGGTGTGTCAAACAAGTATAGTATAAACTTTTATTATTCAATTGGAAACCACACATAAAGAATGTTCCAATTAGATTATAGATTGTTAACATGATTACATTAGTCATCTTATTCAATTAATGCTAATACTTGTAAATTTCGTCAAGCATTCATGATTATAACTTATGTTAACAACAAATCAAGTTCCTTTCATAGCTCCAGTGTCGGTTATACCATACAGTATGGGCTATGAAAGTGCCAAGTATTTGTTGTACCAAGTGTTATACAACATAAATCAAGATCAGTTATTTAACAAGCAAAGTATTAAAAAGTGAATAAGATAACAAATACAAAACATGTTAGTATCAAACATTAAAGTCCATATTAAATTTACACTATACTTATTCTTACACCATTAGTGTAACCTTTTCACCTTAACATAATAAACTTAGGTAGACATAATGAAAAGAAAGAAAAATAAATAAACAAAATAAGAACATGAATAAGATTAAAGTTAACAAAGTAAAGGAAAGGAAATGAAAGGCATAAATTTGATATTAATGAAAGCAAAACATAAAAAATACAAAGAGAGAAAGTAAGAGCATGATCTTGATCTGGAAACCAAGATGCCTAAATGCATGGCAAATCCCTCCTTTTATAGGCCAAAATTGGGAACTATTGATTTGATGACTAATTGATAAGTGGGTGGCCAACTCTTGACTTGGTGACAATCCCTATCTTCTCTAGTCTACCCAAAACGTCATTGATAACGTCCAAATTGGAGCCACTCAAAAACATGAAAGTTGTAGGCAATTGTCTCAGGTTTCTTGTGTAAACAATTCAGCTCATTTCAACTTCTAGAACTCCAGATATGGCCAAAATACAGAACAGTGCTCAGGCTAGAGGACAAATTTGGGCTTCTTTGTTGTTGCAACAATTTGGACTTGAAAATGGCCTTTTTAGATCTTGGGCTCCATATAAAAGTTGTAGGCCTATGTCTTACCTTTCAATCCATATAAAGTAGACCTAAATCTAAGATCTATAGCTCCAGATATGACTCAATTACCGAATAGTATTCCAGTTTGGATTGCACCGACATCTTTCTTCTAACTTTGGCCATCTCTTTATCCTTTCAATTTCAGTTCTTAAATTCATCAATCAATCCTTTCATTTATGTAATAGACCTGCATTTAAAATGAACATTTACCACAAATTAAAGGTATCTTATATTATTAGATATATTATTATAAAACAAGCGTTGGGCCAATAGCTCCCAAGTCAGTTGACTTTAGGGTATTAGGTGTTAAAACACCCCTTCAGACTTAATGACTTTATTATTGTTGTTGTTGTTGTTATTGTTGTTGTTATTGTTATTATTACTACTACTACTACTACTACTACTACTAGTAGTATTATTAGTACTATTATTGCTACTATTATTATTGTTGTTGTTATTGTTACTATTGTTGTTGTTTATACTTGTTGTTTATAATTTGTACAATTAACCTCCCTGTGGTTCGAGGCCGGTCTTGCCGGGTTATTTATTACTTCGACACTCCTGCACTTGGGAGAAGACTTCAATCTTTTCGTCGTGTCAACTTTTTGGCGCCGTTGCCGGGGAGGTAAGTTCTTGTATAAATTATAGTAGTTATTTTATTTTCTCTTTTCACTTTTCTTGTATATAATTTTGTTTCTTTTCTCTTGTTTCTTCTTCTTTTGTTTTCTTCTTCCTTTTATTTTATTCCTACACGTGCAGGAGAGTGTGGTCACGTACATCAAGTGGTAGACTTTGTAGGATATCCTCATCATTTTCAGAAAATATGGCCAAAGAAGATAATCAATCACTTCATATTGACAATAATGAGAATAACCGTGCTAGAACACTTAGAGACCACATGAATCCCACAAGAACAAGTGCACTATCATGCATAGTTTTTCCTCCCGATGCATCTCATTTTAATTTTAAACCAGGTATTATTCAACTTTTACCTTCTTTTCATGGCTTAGAATTGGAAAATCCATACTTGCATTTAAGGGAATTTGAGGAGGTCTACAACACATATAGTAATTTAAATTGTAGCATGAACACTATCAGATTAAAGCTTTTTCCTTTTTCATTAAAAGATAAAGCTAAAACATGGCTACAAAATTTGAGACCAGGATCCATTCATGCTTGGGATGAAATGCAACAACAGTTTTTAAAGAAGTTTTTTCCATCTCACAAAACAAACTCTTTCAAAAGACAAATCACCACTTTCACTCAAAAACCAGGAGAAACATTTTACCAAAGTTGGGATAGGTATCGAGACTTGCTTAGTACTTGCCCTCATCATGGTTTTGAAACATGGAGATTGGTTTCACATTTCTATGAAGGGTTAACACCTAAAGATAGGCAAATGGTTGAATTGATATGCAATGGAACTTTTGAAGATAAAGACCCTGATGAAGCAATGGAGTACGTAGACTTGTTAGCTGAAAATGCTCAAAATTAGGACACCGCGGGTACTTATGAGGTACCGAGTAAAACTCAACCTCATACATCTAGTGGAGGTATGTACAACCTTAGGGAAGATCATGACCTTCAAGCCAAGTTTGCATCTTTAGCTAGAAAAGTCGAGGCACTAGAATTGAAAAAGAGTGGTCAATTAAAATCTGTTGAAAACATTGTGTGTCAAATCTGTGAAACAAATGAACACTCAACCAACGATTGTCCAACCTTGCCTTCTTTTAAGGAATGTCTCCATGAACAAGCCCATGCTTTAAACAGTTTCCAAAGGGCCAACCACAACCCATACTCCCAAACAAACAACCCTGGTTGGAGAAATCACCTAAATTTTAGTTGGAAGAGTGAAAACAACAATGCATAAACTTCACAACCACCATTTCAAGCACACCACAATTTCGAAAGTTCTCATGGATATGCACCTTTTTATGCTCCACCTCTTAGAAGAAATCTTGAGGAAACATTGCATGCATTCATTAAAAAGCAAGAGACAATCAGTACTCTGAAATTTTTGAAATTTTCAAACAGGTAAGGATCAATATACCTTTGTTGGATGCTATTAAACAGGTTCCTTCCTATGCTAAATTTTTGAAAGATCTATGCACTGTGAAGAGGAAACTGAATGTGAAAAAGAAAGCCTTTTGTAGCCGAACAAGTAAGTGCTATTCTTCAGAACAATAATGCTTTGAAATATAAAGACCCTGGTTGTCCTACAATTTCTTGCTTTATTGGAGAGCATAAAATTAAAAGAGCCTTACTTGATCTCGGTGCTAGTGTGAATTTACTTCCATATTCAGTTTTTCAGAGTCTCAATCTAGGTGAGTTAAAATCAACTTCTATAACTCTTTTACTTGCCGATAGATCTATAAAAGTGCCTAGAGGAATAATTGAAGATCTGTTAGTACAAGTCGATAAATTCATTTATCCTGTGGATTTTATTGTCATGGACACACAACCTGTTGAAGTATGTAATTGATTTCCTGTTATTTTAGGACGTCCATTTCTTGCAACTTCTAATGCATTGATTAATTGTAGGAATGGACTGATGAAGCTATCATTTGGAAACATGACATTGGAGATGAATATTTTCAACATTTGCAAGCAACCTAGAGATGATAATGATTTACAGGAAGTGGACTTTACTGAAAAATTAATTCATGATCAATTTCCAACCACTTCTAGTGAAATTGAGATTGATGAATCTGATGATTTGGAAATGATTTATTTTCAGGAAGAATCAAAGACAAGTAATTAGAGGCCACAAATTGAGGAATTGCCACCACGATCAATTAAGTCTATACCTTCAAATGTTCAACCACCAAAACCTGATTTGAAGTCATTGCCATCTAATCTCAAATACTCATTTTTGGGAGAAAATGAAACTTTTCCGGTAAAAATCTCTTCCAAACTTAATGCATAACAAGAAGGTAAGTTCTTACAAACTCTGAAAATGCACAAAAATGCATTAGGATGGACCATAGCTGATATAAAAGGAATTAGTCCTTTGATTTGTACACATAGAATTTATTTAGAGGAAAATGTTAAACCCTCTAGAGAAATGCAACGAAGGCTAAATCCTAATATGAAAGAAGTAGTGAAAAATGAAGTTATTAAGCTTCTACATAATGAAATCATTTATCCTATTTCTGACAGCAAATGGGTAAGTCCTACCCAAGTTGTACCCAAGAAGTCTGGAGTCACTGTGATAACAAATGAGAACAATGAGTTAATTCCCACTAGAACTGTTACTGGTTGGCACATGTGTATTGACTATAGGAAACTTAATTGAATGACTAGAAAAGATCATTTTCCTTTACCTTTCATGGATCAAATCCTAGAAAGAGGTGCAGGTCATGGATTTTATTGTTTCCTAGATGGCTATTCGGGTTACAACCAAATTGAAATTGCATTGGAAGATCAAGAAAAGACTACTTTCACATATCCATTTGGTACTTTTGCATATCGAAGGATGCCTTTTGGATTATGTAATGCACCAGCCACATTTCAAAGATGCATGCTTAGTATATTTAGTGATATGGTTGAACATTTTCTTGAGATTTTCATGGATGATTTTTCTGTTTTTGGCGATTCATTTGATGATTGTTTGACTAACTTAGAAAAGGTTTTGACCAGGTGTGAAGAGAAGAATCTTGTGCTGAATTGGGAAAAATGTCATTTTATGGTAACAAACGGCATTGTACTTGGTCACATTGTTTCATCAAAAGGAATTGAGATTAACAAATCTAAAATCGAGTTAATTGCAAACTTGCCAACACCAAAATCTAACACCAAAGATGTTAGATCATTCCTAGGACATGCTGGTTTTTATAGAAGGTTCATCAAAGATTTTAGTGTAATATCTAAGCCTTTAAGTAACCTTCTAACAAAGGATACTATTTTTTAATGGACTGAACATTGTGAAGAAGCCTTTGTTAAACTTAAAAACTTGCTTACTTGTGCTCCTATCATTCAACCTCCCGATTGGTCATTACCTTTTGAAATAATGTGTGATGCTAGTGATTATGTCGTCGGTGCTGTTTTAGGACAAAGAAAAGATAAGAAATCTTATGTAATTTACTATGCAAGTAAAACTTTAAATAGTGCTCAAATGAATTATTCCACCACTGAAAAAGAATTACTTGCAGTAGTATTTGCATGTGAAAAATTCAGATCTTATCTTGTTGGCTCACCTGTTGTTTTTAGTGATCATGGAGCATTGAAATATCTTCTTTCTAAGAAAGATTCTAAGGCTAGATTGGTGCGGTGGATTTTATTACTTCAAGAATTTGATATCACAATCAAAGATAAGAAAGGCAGCGAAAATGTTGTCGCAGATCACTTGTCAAGATTGACAACAGATTCGAAAACTGACATCACACCAATCGATGACTACTTTCCCGATGAATCTTTACTTTCTGTCTCTACAATGCCTTGGTTTGCTAATATTGTCAATTTTCTTATTTCAGGACAATTGCCAGCTCTTTGGAGTACCCAAGATAAAAGAAAGTTCTTGAACGAAGTGAAGAACTTTTATTGGGATGATCCTTATTTATTCAAATATTGTTCGGATCAAGTATTTCGAAGATGCATTCCTGACAATGAGGTAAGTAGTGTCACTAAATTTTGTCATTCTGAGGCATGTGGGGGCCATTTCTCATCAAGAAAGACAACTGCAAAAATCTTACAAAGTGGATTTTATTAGCCCACCATGTTTAAAGACTCACATGCATTCTGCAAGTCTTGTGAAAATTGTCAAAAGTTGGGATCTATTTCAAAACGTCACATGATGCCTTTAAATCCTATTATTGTCATTGAGATTTTTGACTGCTGGGGTATAGATTTCATGGGTCCATTCCCTCCATCATTTGGTTTCTTATACATATTAGTTGCAGTAGATTATGTTTCAAAATGGATAAAGGCAATTCCAAGTCGAAACAATGATCACAAAACAGTAATAAAGTTTTTGAAAGAAAATATTTTGAGTCGATTCGGAGTCCCTCGAGCCATAATAAGTGATGGTGGAACACATTTCTGCAACAAGCCATTTAAGTCTTTAATGAAGAAATATGGAATCACACATAAAGTTGTCATCCCTTATCACCCTCAAACAAGTGGACAAGTAGAGCTTGCTAATAGGGAGATCAAACATATTTTGGAGAAAACAGTGAACCCTAATAGGAAAGACTGGTCTTTAAGACTTAATGATGCACTTTGGGCTTATCGAACTGCTTATAAAACATCATTAGATATGTCACCTTATAGACTAGTCTATGGAAAACCTTGTCACTTGCCTGTGGAACTTGAACATAAAGCTTATTGGGCTATTAAAGCTTTCAATTCAAATCTGGATGATGCTAGTCAATTGTGAAAATTACAAATAAATGAGCTTGAGGAAATAAGAAATGATGCATATGAAAATTCAAGAATTCATAAAGCAAGAATTAAAGAGTTTCATGACAAGAAAATACTGAGAAAAACATTCAATGTTGGTCAAAAAGTATTGCTTTATAATTCTCGACTGCATTTATTTCCTGGAAAATTAAGATCAAGATGGAGCGATCCTTTTATTGTGAAACATGTGTATCCATATGGGGCCTATGACATCGAGAATCCAAAAAATGACAATGTTTTCAAGGTAAATGGACATCGTCTGAAAGTTTACTTTGACAATTTTTCAGTTGAACATGACTCTATTGAATTGGGTGATCCTGTATATAAAGATTCATTTTTTTTTCTTTTTGAGTGATTTTTGCTAGTTTCTCTCACCCTGGTCAAATGGAGGATAACGGTACTCCGTGACTTAAGTCGGTTCTTTCAGTTTCCCACAATAACTGATATCTGTGTATATATTTGTGCAATTCTTTGAATCTCTCTTCCAATTCTCATTTGAAAATGGACACTAATCTTGAAAAATTGAAAAAGTATTTTCCCGCTCTACCTCAGAATGCGATTACAAAAATTTACCGTGCTAGATCTGCAAGATTGAGATTGTTAATGAATCATGGAATTCCTGAAGATATTCACTGGTTGATTGAAGCAAAGGTCTGATTATCAGGTGAGTCCTCTAATTTCTTTATTTCACACATGCCTAGAATAGGTAAAAGCACTTTTGCAAAGAAACGTCGTGCAAAACAACTAGAAGTCTGTCATCGATGTGCTAGATGGACTTGTAATACACAATGTCGTTCTTTAGGAATGGTATCTATAAACCGTGAAGACAAAATACAATCCATTAAGGATGGCCTGAGTAAGGAGTCTTTAGATAATCTTCTATGGACTCTTGAGACGCATCCTAGTGGAGATGTGCATCGTGTAATTCATGATTTATGGCCACTATTTCATAAAGAACATGATCGACTTAGTCTTGGGAATCTGACTAAAAAAGACCCTGTTTGCCAGTTTTTAAGAAAACTAGATGGGAAGCCTATCCCCGACCCATAGAGGGCATTTAAGTCGTTCTTGGACGTAAAACCAAGGGAAGATGTGAGCCACAATCATAACTACCTGTACATACACATGCTTTTTTTAAAAGTAAATAAATAAAAAGAGAGAGAGAGAGTGTGAGACTCCAGCTGGCCTACATATAGGTGTTATGATTGCCTTTCTAATTTCTCATCTATAAAACCCTATCTTCCTTCCTTTCATTTCTACTCAACCCATACATTCAACAAATACAAAAGTGTGTAGAAATGGCAAGTTCCTCAAGTCATCATATAAGAAATATTTGTGTTTTCGGTGGATCTAGTCCTAGGAAAGAAAATAAGTTTTTAGAATCAGCAAATCATCTTGGTCAAGTGCTAGCTGAGAGAAAGATTCATTTAGTGTGTGGGGGAGGTAGTCTTGGGTTAATGGGAGGTGTGTCAATAACTGTATTTTTAGGAGGTAGTCAAGTTTTGGGGGTTGTCCCCGAAGCTTTAGCACAAGGGGACATCATTGGAAAAACAATTGGAGAGGAACTTCAGGTCTCCACAATGTCAGCTCGAATGAATACAATGTTTAACCATGTTGATGTCTTCATTGCTTTACCAGGTGTTCTAGGTACATTGGAAGAGATCTTTCATATTTCCTCTTAGGCTCAACTGCACATTCACCATAAACCTATAAGTTTGTTAAATGTTAATGGTTATTATGATAAGTTATTGTCTTTTCTTGATCATGTTGTGGAACAAGAATTTCTATCTTCTGCACGACAAATCATAATCTCTGCTGCTACTGCTGAACAATTAATTGACCAGCTACAATCCTTCATTCCTGTAATTGATCCTTCCATGAGTCGCATAAATTGGTCAACTAAGGAAAGCCGTAAAAAGCTTAGATTGGATTTGAGCCTTCATTTGTGAATTTTTGTGTCTTTTAGTTTTATTATTGTGTTTTGTTATTTCTTATTTTTGTTTCAATGTGTTTCAGGTTTGTCAGTGTTCGTTATTTCAGGTGATATCTTCTATACTCTATCTTTCTACCTTTAAACATTGAGGACAATATCTCGTTTTGGTTGGGGGGAGAGGGTAGTAGTTGATAAAAAAAAATGTTTTTCATTTCATAAAGCATGTGCATAATTGTTGTTACTGGGATGGTAGAGTAAAGGAGCTCTTTTGTTAAAGTAACTCTTGAGACGCATCTTAGTAACCATTATTAACAAGGTCTATTATAATACTTCTTGAAATATTCAGATTTACAAACTCTCGCATTATTATCACTTAATTCTGCTCATATACTCATTTAACATGTATTCTTAAACCTTAATTTTCACACACACACTTTAACATATGATTGTGGGTTGCACATTGGATTATTACATTATTTATGTTCTTTTGTTAAAGGTAACAACTAAGGGAAAGGGATTGTATATAATTTAAAAAAAAAGAAAAAAAATGATAGTAATAAAAATGTAGATAAGTTTGGTTTCGTAGCCTCCCTAACCTAAGCAATTAAGCCCAAAGGGGTGTTTTAACACCTAATACCCTCAAGTCAACTGACTTGGGAGCTATTGGCCCAACGCTTGTTACATGGGTTGAGGAGAAAAACTTAAGGAAATCAAACATTGCAATATCTACATATCAGTATCTGCGACCCGAGTTACTAAGCTCGTAGGGGTGTCTTAACACCTAATGCCCTAAGACAAACTAGTCTGGGAGTCATTAGCCGAAAGCTCGTTACATGGGTTAAAGATGCATGGTGTTTTTAAATTATATGTATATATATTTAAAACAATAGGAAGAAAAAAAAGACAAAAATAATAATCCCAACCCAAGAAAGTTAACCTTAAACATTAGAAAAAAAATTTTGTTTTCTTCCAAGGAAAGCCCCATAATTATGTGTTGATACATTGAGCACAAAAGAAAGGTTTATGAATATCTTGTTAAGAGGTATTGAGCAGGTATATAAATTTAACGAGAGTTTGTTTATTTGGATAGATTAATGGAAGTTAAATGATGAATACCTTGCTTTGTGGAATTTGCAAATTGTTTTTCTATTTTAACGCTTTGATTACTAGGAACTAGTAATAAGCTGGTTGGGGGGGGTGATTAGTACTTAAAAGTGCATTTTTATCATGGTTTTATATCATCATTTTGCACTTGAAGTATCAATAACTCCTTAACTAAAACATGTTTTATAATAATATATCTAATAATATAAGATACCTTTAATTTATGGTAAATGTTCATTTTAAATGCAGGCCTATCACATAAATAAAAGGATTGATTGATGACTTTAAGAATTTAAATTGCAAGGGCAAAGAGATGACCAAAATTAGAAAAGAGATGTCGGTGCAATCCAAACAGGAACATTGTTCGGTAATTGGGTCATATCTGGAGCTATAAATCTCAGATTTAGGTCTACTTTATATGGATGGAAAGATAAGACATAGGCCTACAAGTTTCATATGGAGCTCAAGATCTAAAAAGGTCATTTTCAAGTCCAAATTATTGCAACAACAAAGAAGCCCGAAGTTGTCCTCTAGCCCGAGCACTGTTCAATATTTTGGCCATATCTGGAGTTCTAGAAGTCCAAATGAGTTGAATGTTTTACACAAGAAAGCTGAGACAATTGCCTACAACTTTCATGTTTTCAGGTGGCTCTAATTTTGACGTTATCAATGACGTTTTGGGCAGACAAAAGAAGATAAGGATTGTCACCAAGTCAAGAGTTGACCACCCACTCATCAATTAGTCATCAAATCAATAGTTCCTAATTTTAGCCTATAAAAGGAGGCATTTGCCATGTATTTAGGCATCTTGGTTTCCAGATCAAGATCATGCTCTTCCTTTCTCTCTTTGTATTTTTTGTAATGTTTATGCTTTGCTTTCATTAATATCAAGTTTATGCCTTTCATTTCCTTTCATTTTATTAGCTAACTTTTATCTTATTTATGTTCTTATTTTGTTTATCTATTTTTCTTTCTTTTATTATGTCTAGCTAAGTTTATTATGTCAAGTTGAAAAGGTTACACTAATGGTGTAAGAATAAGTATAGTGTAAACTCAAAATGGACTTTAATGATTGATACTAATATGTTTTGTATTTGTTATCTTATTCACTCTTTAATACTTTGCTTGTTAAATGATTAATCTTGATTTATGTTGTATAACACTTGGTACAACAAATGCTTGGCACTTTCATAGCCCATACTGTATGGTATAACCGACACCTAAGCTATGAAAGGAACTTGATTTGTTGTTAACATAAGTTATAATCATGAATGCTTGACGAGATTTACAAGTACTAGCATTAATTGAATAAGATGACTAATGTAATCATGTTAACAATCTATAATCTGATTGGAACCTCCTTTTTGCGTGGTTTCCAATTGAATAATAAGAGTTTATACTATACTTGTTTGACATACCATTAGTGAAACCTCTAACCTTGACATTTGTTATTATCATTGTTTAATCCTTACATGAATATTCCATCTCAAAGTTCTCATCTTCTTCTTCTTCTTCTCCTTCTTTTTCTTTATTATCATTACTACTACTACTACTACTACTACTACTACTACTACTACTACTACTACTACTACTACTACTACTACTACTACTACTACTACTACTACTACTACTACTACTACTACTACTACTACTACTATTTCTGTATATATATTGCTGGTGCCATTCAGGGCATCAGTACTGGTAATTGAGGCATTGTCTCCATTATAACTCTCACAATCTAGGCTATAAACACCAAATCAAAATATGGTGCAGGGCTGTTGCTGGCACTACTATTGTTGGAGGAGGCACCTCTTTTAGATGAGGTGTTGCAGGTATGTGAGAGGTTGAATCCTCTAAAGAATCCTCTCTCTTGCTATGCTCAAACCCGAGATCTTGACCCACTTCCCGTGCTGGAGAGCGATCCGCCATCTCACCTTGTCTTATGTGCATTACCCTGAACCAATTTGCTACTTATCAAATTCTAATTCAATTCTTGAACCTAGACCAGAGCTCTAATATCAAATGTAACAACCTCAACATTGGTATTCAAAACAAAGAGTAAGGATATAATAATTCAATTAAGATTAGGATTTTTTTTAAATGCCTTTTATATCCCTTAACAGTAACTTTTATAATTTTTGGGTAAAATTTCTTGAATCCTAATACCTGTTTATACCGCATCTTACCCGGGTTATATCGAATTTCACTAAGTTACTTGTTGGTACTTTCAATTTCATGAAATTCACTTCTATAAAAAATTTATTCATATTTTCTTGTTTATTTATTTATTTATATATTAACACTTGAACAAAACATTTTAATTTAGATTCTCAAATATATCATCATTCTTATAATTTAAATTTATCACTTTCCCTCATTTTTCATAATCCTGACTTTCATTGATATCAATAATATTATTTGGGATTTTATAGTATTTATTATCTTATTCACTTTTAATAATTTGTTTGTTAAATAGTTAATTTAGATTTGTGTTATATAACACTTAGTACAACAAATACTTGACACTTTCATAACCTAACCATAGATATAACCAACACTTGTGCTATGAAAGAAACTTGATTTATTGTTAACATATGTTATAATCATGAATACCTGATAATATTTACAAGTATTAGCATTATTTAAATAAGTTAACTAATATAATCATGTTAACAATTTATAATCTGATTGGAATCTTCTTTATGTGTTGTTTCCAGTTGAGTAATAAAAAGAGTTTATATTATACTTATTTGAAATATCATTAGTGGATTCTCTAAACTTGATATTTGTTTTTGTCGTTGTTTAATACTCACATTAATCTTACATCTCAAAATCATCTTTAACTTTATTCTTTTTCTTCTTACTATTATTAGTATTATTATTGTTGTTACTACTACTGTTACCACCACCACTACTACTATTGTTGTTGTTGTTGTTCTTATTATTATTATTTATAATTTATATAGTTAACCTCTCTATGGTTTGACCCCGGTTTTGACGGGTTATATATTGCTTCGACACTCCTACACTCGGAAGAAGACATCAATATTTTAATCGTGTCGATGGGTCAACCTGGGTCAACTCGGGTCAACATGGAAAAATTTAAAAAATAATATTTAAAACTTTAATATTTCATATGAAAAAATTAAAATCAAGTATAAGTTATACATATTGTAAATAATGAAGTTTAAAAGAATATTTTAAAAAATAATTTTATCTCACATTAAAAAGATATTATGTTAAGCTTTTAAATTAAAGTATTTAAACTATTTTTTTTTATCCCACATTGAAAAAATAAATTTTTCCCTAGGAACATAGAGTATATATAATAATGGGTTTTAAATTCCAGATTGAAAAAATATAACTTTTTTCATGGGAACATAGAGTGTATATATATAAAAGAGTTTCAAATCCCACATTGAAAAGATATTATATTATTCTTTTAAGTTAAAATATTTAAACCAAAAACTTTTATATCTCACATCGAAAAACATAACTTGTTTCTTGGAACCATAGAGTATATATACTAATGGATTTCAAATTGCACATTGAAAAACATAAATTTTTTCTTGGAAATATAGAGTATATATATGAAAGGGTTTCAAATCCGATATTGAAAAGATACTACGTTATCCTTATAAGTTGAAGTATTTAAACCAAAAACTTTTATATCCCACATTGAAAATACATAACGTTTTTCTTATAAATATACAGTATATATACTAATGGGTTTCAAATCCCACATTGAAAAAGCATAACTTTTTTCTTAGAAACATACAGTATATATATTAATAGATTTCAAATCCCACATTAAAAAAACATAACTTTTTTCTTAGAAACATACAGCATATATACTAATAGATTTCAAATCCCACATTAAAAAAACATAACTTTTTTCATGGGAACATAGACTATATATACAAAAGGGCTTCAAATCCTATATTGAAAAGATATTATGTTATCCCTTTAAGTTGAAGTATTTAAATTGAAAACTTTTGTATCCTACATTGAAAAAACATAACTTTTTTTCTAGGAACATAGAGTATATATACTAATGGGTTTCAAATCTCACATTTGAAAAAAAAAAAAACATCGGGTCTCATCCAGGTTCGCTTCGGTCATAGGTTGACCCACTGGGTTGATCGGGTTTTGCCAGGTTGTTGCCCTGGCTGGTCTTTTGTTAAACCGGACCAGTCCAACCACCGGGTTGACCAGTCGGGCCAGGCTGGGTTTTATAACTAGGCTGGAAAGTATAGGTGCAAATCACCTACCTATAATAGAAGCCATACTCATGCTTCCTTACTACTGCTGTTGCACCACGCCTGTGATCCCTCTAGCGAATCACATATTTATCTCATAAATATTTCTCATTCAAGAATATGTTTGATAATAACCATATCAACAACCAATAAATTTTTCTTTCAATCATTTCTTTATATTTTATGTTTTTCTCATAACACCCATTAATGTTGTCGTTCTTTGTTCAACCATAATTATCATTTTTTCTTTATATTTAAACTATTACTATTTAAATCTCGAACTGTTATTGTTTAGATATTGGACAGTTACTATCCAAACGTTACTATCTAGATATTGGACTGTTACTATCCAACTATTACTATCCTGAACTATTAATTTCTAGACATTGAACTCTTACTGTCCAACCGTTACTGTTCGATATCTCCTTAGATTTTTAACTATATCCAGAGTTTTAGAACTCCGTTTCAAGCGAGATTAGTCTCGTTGGAAAGCTAAAGCATAAGGCTACAAGTTCTCTGAGCACGAAGAACCAGGTTCTGCCTTAAAGATAGTCAAAATTTCTTATCAATTAATCAGTCTTACTGTCCTACAGGGTCTATCATGACCTAATCTCGGTTACTAACCCATAACTGGAGTTTTATAGCTCTAAATTGAGCAAGACTAATTTTCTTAGTTACTCAACATCCAAATGATCGAACCTCTTTCTAATTTCTTCATCCTCCTACTTAAAATCTCATTGAAAGTCAAGAAATGAGCCAATTCATATTTGTCAACCCTTCCATTCACAAACTACATTTTCTGGGTAAATTATCATGGTTTTATGTCCCCAGTCATACACATAAATTAACTTAATTTTAACATCTATTATATTTTTCCCAATTCAAGTCTAAGAACCTTAAACTTTAAATCAACATCCAGACATCAATTCATAATCGAATTTGAAATGACTTATAGGACCACGATTAGAACATCTTACCTAGTAAGAATCAAGATTTCGATCTTCAACCAGTCGAAGATTTTTGAGCCCCCTTTTTCCTATAGATAGCCGGCACTCCCTTCCCTCTTTTGTTCAAATTTTTCTTGTTAATTCCTTGTTTCTAAGTGTTTATTCTACCTATAAACCCTTAATCTTAAATGAGTTCTTGAAATTTGGTATTTTTCTCTTGATTTGCAAGAATGGATACAAAAGCTTCTTTTCTTTTCTTATAGTTGCTGCAGATTTTTGGTGAGAAGAGGTGTATTTATACTTTATAATTTTTGTTATTTACACTTAGGCCATATTTCCTTTAAGTGTATTATTTTCTTCAATTAAATCCAACCCTTGATATTATCGGGTTTACTTATAATGTCTCAAATTATTTTACCTGGAAATTTATATTCAAAATTTTTTGAATTCCTGTTTTTATTTAACCATATGCATGAATTTCTTCACTTTTATTTTCCATGTAATTAGTTTGAAATTTAAGTAATCTTTATTTTTCCCGGGATTTACATTAATCTTCCATTTCTTGTAAGATAAAGGGTTAAAAACACCTCAATGTACTCCTCTTGTCATATAGAACTCATTAACACCAAGAATTAGGTTTTTTGTTGTTAGAATACAAACAATTAATGATTTTCTCTCTTTTCTTTTTATATTTTGGTGATTTTCTCTCTCTTCTCACTTAAACTTAGTGATTGAAATATGATTAAAATGAAGTTTTGGATCATAACAGTAAATTGTAAACTATAATGACTGAAAATGAAGTTCACAAAATATTCTAGAAAAAAAATCTATTAAACAAGTTTTTCACAATTAAAACAAGATATAAAACCCTTGCATTATTGCCTCCTCTTCAAATTGGTCCCCGGATGCTTTTTTATTTCACAAGCAATAAATTTGATTTGTTTTTCTTTTTATTTTTTCAAAATTGAGCGTGAATAACATCTAAAGATGTTATTTTGACACCTCAATAATTTTATAAAAAATAAATTAAAACAAATCATTAAGTCTAATTTTCCATCAATACAATGCAAAAGGAGCTAAATTGAAAAATAAATAAATTTGAGATTTAATGCAAAAAAAATTTAAAGGAAAGAAAAATAAATAGAAGCATTATGTGAAATCCATAATAATCTAGGTATGGTTTCATAATGTTTCAACAATATTTTTAGTTTTTGTTAATTGATTAGTTTCATTTTTTTTATTGAAAATAAGTTATTTTTCATTATTTATATCTATTAATAACATGTCTGGTATGGCATAACGTAATCAAGTATATAATATACGAAAAAAGTAATGGGATGAAATGGGATGGTTTATTACATTTATTTGCTTGGTTGCAAAAACATTTCGAAATATAATGGAAGTTTTCATCAATTTTTATTTTAATCCTTTTAATTATTTGAAAAAAATTATTTAATTTTTAATTTTTTAATTTATTTACAAAGTAGTTCTTATTTGAAATTTTTTTGTCCTTATATATTCTAAGAATATAGTTTATTCCTTATAATAAAAAGTTTCTTACGATTAGATCTCTGCATGTTTACTCCTAATCAACTAATTGTTAACTATTCATTCCATTTTTCTTTCTAATATAATATTTGTAATATATTTAGTCACTACAAAAATAATCATTAATTACATTACAATTTTTTAAATTACACAACCAACCCATTAGAATATACCCATTAGAAATCGATGTTTCCTTCCTTACAAAGTATTGTATATTAGAGTATAACAATTTTTTTAAGTTTTAGATTTATTTATTTTTAATTTTATAATTTAACTTTGTATTTATTGGGAATTGAGATTTATAATTTATTTTCTATAAAATTATATCAGTTTCATGATATGATTTGTGGGTTAACTCGGGTAACTTGAGTTTGTTTGATTTTTTTTATAAATAATTTTTTTAATTTTATCTTTTGACATCTAGGTTGATTGATAATTAAATTTCATAAGACAATTAAATTTCATAATTTTTTTTAATTTTTTTCTATTAGGTTATTATGGTCTCTTAATTTAAGTTTGACAAGTTAATCCAAGTTGACTTGCTTTTTATTTTATTTTTTTAATTGATTATTTTATTTTTATTCTTTAACATTGGATTGATTGATAATTGAATTTCAATGTATCTTTTGATTTGTTTTCTAAGAGATTATTATAATTTTATGATTTAGGTCACTAATTTTACATGTTAACTCAAATTAACCTGAAAAAATTCAATATGTTATCATTTTAATAATAATAAATATCTTAAATTTATTTTTTTCAATTATCCAAAATATTTTTGAACTTATCAAGTCAATCCAGTCAATCTCTAAATTGTTTAAAAAATTTCAATTCTTGAAAAGACTTTAATAATGTCTATATGTTTTTTTAGCATTTAAAAAAAATTAATTTGACATAAAGTGTAATACAAGTAAATAATATATCTGTAATAATTATAAGGAAAAGAATCTGTTCCAAAACGTCATCTTATAAGGAAAGTTGATTTAAGCAGCTAAAGGAATATATTTTCCCTTAAAATAAATTATTCCAAAACGTCTTCTTATAAAGAAAGTTGATTCAAGCAACTAAAGGAATATATTTTCCCTCAAAATAAATTAGATATAAATCATTGAAAGGATCCACCAAAATATAAAAAGGATCTTTTAGAAAATGATTTCCTATTCGAGTAGAAAACAATATTGAAAACCTCACCAGCTAATAACATTAATTTAAATGACAATAATATAACATGAATATTTAACAAATGCTAAATGAAAAGGGGAAATCATTGTTCCTTACATTTAACTGCTTGGTGGAATAATAATATGTATTTTTTAATATTGATTTTTTTGACACTGGAATGTCATGATCTAAAAATAAAAATCTCAATATTAGATTAATGTTCAGTTATATAATTATTTATTATTTTTATTATATTATTAAATAAAAAATAATTTATTATATTATAAAAATAAAAAATGCATGGTATAGAAAAAGCATAATTATTATGAAATAGACTTTATAATTTATTTTTTATAAGATTATCATAATCTTAGAAAAACATAGTGACAATGGGTTGGTGCTTGGTTTTCTGAATATTTATTTTTTTATCATATTATATAAAATAATTTAAAAAATGTTAAAATTATATTTTATAATTTATTTCAATTTAATTTTTATGTGGGGTTACCATGGTTTTAGAAAAACATTCCAGTATTGAGTTGATGTATAATATTATAAGTGTTTATTTTTTTATTATATAATTAATTAAAAATAGTTCATTTTGTTTCAAGAGCTATTAAATTTAATGGATTTAATGATTTAGGTAGCGAGTTTGTTGGGTTAATTTAGACTGATCAAATATGTTAAGATTTTAATATTTTTTAAGAATAAATGTTTTTTTAAATATATTTTTAAAATCAAACTATAATTTTATCAGTCAAGTTGATTGGATCAAGTTGAAAAAATTCTTAAATAATTTAATTTAAAATTTAAATTAGATAAGAAATATAATAAAAAAATTTAATTTTTATCTGCTGAATTGAATTTAATAATAATATAAAAAAACTAAAAATTATTTTTATACATGTAAAAATTTTAGCGCGGTAAATCATCTAGTTTCTTCTATCACGAAAGATTTCTCAAATAGCTTTATGATAAATGTGGCAAAGCCTGACTCGCCAAGGATTGACTGAAGAGAGGCAAAATGGATTGAATCAATTGCGATGAGGGGGCACAAGAACAGCTATCTTCCAGAATCAAACCCATAAAAATTGTCCAAAGCTCTACCTCGAGGACACTATATTATAAGAGAAGGCACCCCTTCAAACTCCTGAGTGATCCCTTTTCAAACCTCCTACAGTAGCCATGCAGTGGAAGCCTTAAAAGAGCAATTTGTATTCAGTTTAACAGACCCTATTAAGCCTATAGCTATGCACATATGCTCCTGAAGTGCCCATGCATATTTGAATGGAAAACTCCAAGAGATGAGTTGTTCCTTTTGTCATGGTCTTATTGCCTAAGGAAACTTTGGTTGTTTCCTTAGGCAATAAGACCGAATACAATATGCAATATGCATCAGATATCATTCCTTTTCACTCATTGAACATTAGCGAGGAGTTCTCCGTTCAAAACAAGTCAAGGAAGAGTAGAAACTCATTGAGGGCCATTCCAATTCCAAACAAGTTTCCAAATGGGATCATCTAGATGCCAAAATGGTTCCATAATAAGACGATACGTGGATTAAGTAGTGAAACAGCCATCTGCTACCTAACTTAATCCACACGAAGATAAGAAACTACGAGGTTGAATACTAGCTATCAATCTTCATAAAAATAATTGAAGTGTTAGAACCATTAGTCTTGTATAAAATAAATAAGAAATTAGAGAAAAATTAAACAACAACGGGCCTTCCATTAATTAAGATTAAGATAAAAAAACTAAAAGGTACGAGGAATTGATTCATTCATATCTATTATAATAATAATTTATAATGTTTTATTTTTGTTTCTTGTTATTTTCTTCAGTTATTTAAGGATTATAATAATAATTTATAATGTTTTTTTTTTTGTTTCTTGTTATTTTCTTCAGTTATTGGTTTTTTTATATTTTCAATTTAATTCATGTATTATGTGTTTGTTGGGATTTTGAGTTGAAAATTTATTTTAATTTGCCTTTTTATGAATACCACGATGTCTAAAACAAATTTCTTGCAGCAGGTAGTTACTTGCTTCCACAAAAAGAATTTGTTTTTGTTGTTACAATGAAATTTAAAATCAAGGGACCAAAATTAAAAAGATACAAAAAAGTAGCCCTTTTTAGTTTTAACAAAGGTGCTTTCAAGTCAGACCTTCATCTTTTATGTTTTCTTTATTCATCGAGGTTTTTTTTTATTTAAATTTCATCCTTCTATATTGTGTTTGTTAAGATTTTTTTTATTGATAATTTTGTCAATATGCTTTTATATACTCATCATTATATCGAATAATTGACCTAATATCAGGTTAGTGATCGATTTTGAAAAATATTATATGAATTCTTTATTTTTCTAAAGATTAAGAGTAAATGGATTGAAATTAAAGCATAGGAAACATTGAAGCCTGGATAGAAGAATGACATAGACAAACATGGAAACCAAGGAAAAAAAAGAGGAAAAAGAGAAAGAGAAAAGCAAGGAGAAAGGGAAAGAAGAAAGGGGCGTCGAAGCTACACTAAACCTCCTAATGAAACATGCGTCATCGTAAATGGAAAAGGACACCATAATGGTTCCAACAGCATCAACCATAACATTGAGCTGTTCTTCAATGTAAAACCAAGGGAAGATGTGAGTCATAATCACAACTACCTATACATATACATGTTTTTTTAAAATAAATAAATAAATATAAATAAATAGAGAGAGAGAGAGAGACTCTAGCTGGCCTATATATATGGTATGATTGCATTTTTAATTTCTCATCTATAAAATCATCTCTTCCTTCCCTTTATTTCTATTCAACCCATACCTTCAACAAATATAAAAATGTGTAGAAATGGCAAGTTCCTCAAGTCATCACATAAGAAATATTTGTGTTTTTTATGGATCCAGTCTTGAAAAGGAAATAGAGTTTTTATAATCAGCAAATCATCTTGGTCAAGTTCTAGCTGAGAGAAAGATTCATTTAGTGTATGGGGGAGGTAGCCTTGGGTTAATGGGAGGTGTTAATAGATTTATTTTTAGGAGGTAGTCAAGTTTTGGGGGTTGTCCCTAAAGGTTTAGTAAAAGAAGTCATCATTGGAAAAACAATTGGAGAGGAACTATAGGTCTCCACAATGTCTAATCGAATGAATACAATTTTTAACCATGTTGATGCCTTCATTGCCTTACCAAGAGATCTGGGCACATTAGAAGAGATCTTTCATACTTCCTTTTAGGCCCAACTGCACATTCACCATAAACTCATAGCTCTGTTAAATGTTAATATTTTTTATGATAATTTATTATCTTTTCTTGATCATGCTATGAAACAGAAATTTCTAATATCTTTGCCATAACAAATTATAATCTCTACTAGTACTACTAAACAATTGATTGACCAACTACAATCTTACATCACTGTAATTGATCCCTTCATGAATTATATAAATTGGTCATCTAAGAAAATCTGTAAAAAGCTTAGATTGGATTTGATCTTTCATTTGTGAAACCTTGTTTCTTTTGGTTTTGTTAATAACATATTATTTTGTTTGTTATTTCTTATATTTGTTTAAGTGTATTTCAGGTTTTTCAGTATTTGGTGTTTCGGGTGATGTTTTCTATACTCTATCTTTCTACCCTAGAACATTGAAGATAATGTCTCGTTTTGATTGGGGGAAAGGGTAGTAGTTGATATTAAAAACAAATTAACTGTGTTTTTTATTTCATAAACCATTTGTAAAACTGTTCTTACTAGGATGACAGAGTAAAAAAGTTCTTTTATTAAAGTAACTCTTAATATGCATCTTAGTAAATATTCTTAACAAAGTCTATTAAAATATTTATTGAAATATTCAGGTTTACAAATTCTTACATTATCATCAATTGATTATGCTCATATACTTATTTAACAAGTATTCCTAAACCTTTATTTTCATACACACACTTTAACATATGATTGTGGGTTGCATATTGGATTATTACATTATTTATGTTCTTTTGTTAAAGGTAACAACTAAGAAAAATGAATAATATATAATTTTTAACAAAAAAAATAAAATAAAATGATGATAATAAAAACATAGATAAATTTAATTTTGTAACCTCTTTAACCTAAGTAATTAAGCCCGAAGGGTTGTTTTAACACCGAATGCCCTAAAATCAACTAACTTGGGAGTTATTAGCCCAAAGCTTATTACATAGGTTAAGGAGAAAAGCTTAAGGAAATTAAACATTGCACTATCTATATATTAGTATCTGCAACCTAAGTTAGTAAGCTCGAAAGGATGTCTCAACACCTAATGACATGAGACCAACTGGTCTGGGAGTCATTAGCCTAAAGCTTTACATGGGTTAAAGATGCATTGTATTTTAAGTTATATATGTATATATTAAAAAGAAGAAAAAATAATCTTAACCTAAGGAAGTTAACCTTAAATATTAGAACAAAATATTGTTTTCTTATAATAAAATCACCATCATCTATGTTTTCATACATTAAGAACATAAAAAGAAAGGTTTATTAATATTTTTATTTAAGAGGTATTCAGTAGATATATATAAATTTAATGAGAGTTTATTTATCTAAATAGATTAATGGAAGTTGAATGATGAATGCCTTACTTTTTGGAACTTGCAAATTGTTTTTCTATTTTAACGCTTTGATTACTAGGGACTGGTAATAAGCTTGTTGGGGGTGTGATTAGTACTTAAAATTGCATTTTTATCAAGTTTTGATATCATCATTTTACACTTGAAGTATCAATAACTCCTTAACTAAAGCATGTTTTATAATAATAAGTCTGATACTATAAAATACCTTTAATTTATGGTAAATATTCATCTTAAATGCAAGCCTATCATATAAATCAGAGGACTAATTGATAAGTTCAACTACTAAAATTGAGAAGACAAAGAGAGGATAAAGCTTAGAAAAAGATGTTGGTTCAGTCCAAACTGAAACACTCTTCAATCATTAGGTCATATTTATAGTTGTAGATCTTAGATTTCAATTTGATTTATATGGTTAGAAAGCTAACACATAAGCCTAAAAAATTTATGGGAATGTAAGACTTAATTCTGCTATTTGAAAGTCCAAATCATAGTAATAATAGAGAAGTCCAAATATGTC
>NW_011502005.1:0-4685 GCF_000495115.2 Populus euphratica
TGCCTTGTAAGTTCCTGCGGTATCCTAATTTGAGCATTTTTAGCTAATAATTCTAACTTCTCCATTGCTTCATCGAGGTCTTTATCTTCAAAAGTTTCATTGCACATCAATTTAACCATTTGATTATCTCTAGATGTTAACCCTTCATAAAAATGTAAAATGAATCTCCATTTTCAAAAACATGATGAGGGCAAGTATTAAGCAAGTCTCGATATCTATCCCAACATTGATAAAATATTTTGTCCTAACTTTTGAGTGAAAGTGGTGATTTGTCTTTTGAAAGAGTTTGTTTTGTGAGAAGAAAAAAACTTCTTTAATAACTATTGTTGCATTTCACCCCAAGCACAAATGGATCTACAAATGGTCTCAAATTTGTAGCCATGTTTTAGCTTTATCTTTTAATGAAAAAGGAAAAAAGCTTTAATCTGATGGTCTTCATGCTACAATTTAAGTCATTATAGGTGTTACAAACCTCCTCAAATTCCCTTAAATGCAAGTATGGATTTTCAACATCTAAGCCATGAAAAGAAGGTAAAAGTTGAATAATATCTGACTTAAAATTAAAATGAACTGCATTGGGGGGGGGGGGGGAAACATGATGATGGTGCACTTAGCCATGAAAAGAAGGTAAAAGTTGAATAATACCTGGTTTAAAATTAAAATGAGATGCATCGGGAGGAAAAACTATGCATGATGGTGCACTTATTCTTGTGGGATTCATGTGTTCTCTAAGTGTTCTAATACGGTTGTTCTCATTATTCTCATTACGAAGCGATTGACTATCTTCTTTAGCCATATTTTCTTAAAATGATGACGATACCCTACAAAGTCTACCATTTAATGTACATGACCACACTCTCATGCACGTGTAGGAAGAGAATAAAAGGAAGAAGAAAACAAAAGAAGAAGAAACAAAACAAAAAAAACAAAGTTTGATTCAACAAAAATAAAAAGAGACAATAAAATAAATACTATAATTTATACAGGAATTTACCTCCCCAACAATGGCGCCAAAAACTTGACATGACCAAAGATTGATGTCTTCTCTCAAGTGGAGGAGTGTCGAAGTAATAAATAACCCGGTAAGATTAGGGTCGAACCATAGGGAGGTTAATTGTATAAATTATGAACAAGAATAACAATAACAACAACAATAGTAGTAGTAGTAGTAGTAGTAGTAGTAGTAGTAGTAGTAATAATAATAATAATAATAATAATAATAATAATAATAAAGAAGTTGATGAGAACTTTGAGATGATAAGATTAACATGAGGATTAAACAATGATAAAAACAAATATCAAGGTTAGAAGATCTACTAATGGTATTTCAAACAAGTATAGTATAAACTCTTTTTATTACTCATTTGAAAACAACACACAAAGGAGGTTCCAATCAGATTATAAGTTGTTAACATGATTACATTAGTTATCTTATTCGAATAATGTTAATAATTGTAAATATTATCTGGTATTCATGATTATAACTTATGTTAACAACAAATCTAGTTCCTTTCATAACATAAGTGTCGATTATACCATACGGTGGGGCTATAAAAGTGCCAAGTATTTGTTATATCAAGTGTTATACAATATAAATCTAGACTAGTCATTTAACAAATAAAGTATTAAAAGTGAAAAAGATAACATATATAAAACATGTTACTATCAAACATTGAAGTCTATATTAAATTTATACTATACTTATTCTTATACCATTTATATAGAGCAGGCCTAAATCCAAGATCTATAGCTCTAGATATGACCCAATGACCGAGTAATATTCTAGTTTAGGTTGAACTAGTATCTCTTTTCTAAGTTTGGCCCACTCTTTGTCCTTTTAATTAGTACTTAAACTCATCAGTCAATCCTTTCATTTATGTGATAGTCCTGCATTTAAGATGAATATTTACCATAATTAAAAGTATCTTATGGTATCAGACTTGTTATTATAAAACATCATTTAGTTAAGGAGTTATTGATACTTCAAGTGCAAAATGATAATATAAAACCTTGATAAAATGCTAATCACATCCCTAAATCAGCTTATTACTAGTCCCTAGTAATCAAAGCGTTAAAATAGAAAAACAATTTGCAAATTCCATAAAGCAAAGCATTCATCATTCAACTTCTATTAATCTATCTAGATAAACAACTCTCATTAAATTTATATATCTACTCAATACCTCTTTACCAAGATATTAATAAACCTTTTTTTTATGCTCAATATATGAACACATAGTTATGGGGCTTTACTTGGATGAAAACAAAATTTCGTTCTAATGTTTAAGGTTAACTTCCTTGGGTTGGGATTATTATCTTTTTTCTTTTATTTTTTTTAATATATATACATATAACACAATGCATCTTTAACCCATGTAACGAATTTTGGCCAATAACTCCTAGACTAGTTAATCTTAGGGCATTAGGTGTTGAGACACCTCTTCGAGCTTAATAACTTGGGTTATAGATACTGATACATTTATAGTACAGTGTTTGATTCCCTTAATCTTTCCTCCTCAACCAATGTAATAAGCGTTAGGCCAATAGCTCCTAAGTCAATTGACTTTAGGATATTGAGTGCTAAAACACCCCATTGGGTTTAATTGCTCAGGTTAGGGAGGCTATGAAACCAAACTTATCTATATTTTTATTTATCTATTTAATTATATTTATTATCATTTTTTTTGTGCAAATTATATACTACCCCTTTTTCTTAGTTGTTACCTTTAACAAAAGAATATAAATAATGTAATAATCCAATATGCAACCCACAATTATATGTTAAAGTGTGTATGTAAAAATGAACGTTTAAGAATACTTATTAAATGAGTATACAAACATAATCAATTGATATTAAGAGAAGTATTGATTGATATTTAAAAGTGTATTTTTATCAAGGTTTTATATCATCATTTTGCACTTGAAGTATCAATAATTCCTTAATTAAAGCATGTTTTATAATAATATATCTAATAATATAAGATATCTTTAATTTATGGTAAACGATTATTTTAAATACAGGCCTATTAATAAATGAAAGGATTGATTGATGAATTTAAGAACTGAAATTGAAAGGACAAAGAGATGGCCAAACTTAGAAAAGAGATGCTAGTGTAGTCCAAACCGGAACACTATTTGGTAATTGGGTCATATCTAGAGTTGTATATCTCAGATTTAGGTCTACTTTATATGGATGGAAAGGTAAGACATAGGCCTACAACTTTCATATGTAGCCCAAATCTAAAAAGGTCATTTTCAAGTCCAAATTGTAGCAACAAAAAAGAAGCCCGAATCTATCTTCCAACTCGAGCACTATTCAGTATTTGGCCCATATCTGAAGTTCTAGAAGTCCAAATGAGCTGAAGTTTTTGCACAAGAAAGCTGAGATTATTTCCTATAACTTTTATGTTTTCAAGTGGCTCCAATTTTGACGTTATCAATGATGTTTTGGGCAGATAAGAGAAGATAAGGATTGACACCAAGTCAAGAGTTGGTCATCTACCCATCAATTAGTCATCAAATCAATAGTTCCCAATTTTGGCCTATAAAAGGAGGCATTTGCAGTGCATTTAGGCATCTTGGTCTCCAGATCAAGATCATGCTCTTCCTTTCTCTCTTTGTATTTTTTGTAATGTTTATGCTTTGCTTTCATTAATATTAAGTTATCTTGGTTTCCAAATCAAGATCATGCTCTTGCTTTCTCTCTTTGTATTTTTTGTAAAGTTTATGCTTTGCTTTCATTAATATCAAGTTTATGCCTTTCATTTCCTTTCATTTACTTAGTTAACTTTTATCTTATTTATGTTCTTATTTTGTTTATTTATTTTTCTTTCTTTTATTATGTCTAGCTAAGTAGGTGAAAAGGTTACACTAATGGTGTAAGAATAAGTATAGTGTAAACTTAATATGGACTTTAATGTTTGATACTAACATGTTTTATATTTGTTATCTATTATGTCAAGGTGAAAAGGTTGCACTAATGGTGTAAGAATAAGTATTGATGCGAATATTTTGTTAATAGTGACAACAAATTCAACATCTGACATCACACCAATCGATGATTGCTTTCCTGACGAATCCTTACTTTCTCTTACTCCAATGCCTTGGTATGATAAAAATATCAATTTTCTTACTTTAGAAGATTTGCCAGCGAATTGGAGCACCCAAGACAAAGAAAAGTTTTTGAACGAAGTGAAGAACTTTTATTATGATGACCCTAACTTATTCAAATATTGTCTTGATCAAATATTTCAAAGATTCATTCCTGACATTGAGGTAAGTAGTGTCATTAAACATTGTCATTCTGAAGCATGTGGAAGTTATTTCTCGTTAAAAAAGGCAGCTACAAAAATCTTTCAAAATGGATTTTATTGGCCCACTATGTTCAAGGACACATTTGCATTCTGCAAAACTTATGAAAATTGTCAAAAAGTTGATACTGGTCAAAAAGTTTTGTTTTATAATTCTCAACTATATGCATTCCCTAGAGAGCTAAGATCAAGATAGAGCAATCCTTATGGGGCCTGTGATATTGACAATTGAATGAATGACAATGTTTTTAAGGAAAATGGACATCGTTTGAAAGCCGGCCTACACATAGGTGGTATAATTGCCTTTTTAATTTCTCATCTATAAAATCCTCTCTTCCTTCCTTTCATTTCTACTCAACCCATACATTCAACAAA
>NW_011502005.1:4801-27746 GCF_000495115.2 Populus euphratica
CAAGTTTCTCAAGTCATCATATAAGAAATATTTGTGTTTTTGGTGGATCTAGTCCTGGGAAAGAAAAGGTGTTTTTAGAATCAGAAAATCATCTTGGTCAAGTGCTAGCTAAGAGAAAGATTCATTTAGTGTATGAGGGAGGCAATCTTGGGTTAATGGGAGGTGTGTCAATAGCTGCATTTTCAGGGGGTAGTCAAGTTTTGGGGGTCATCCCCGAAGCTTTGGCACAAGGGGACATTATTGGAAAAACAATTGGAGAGGAACTATAGGTCTCCACAATGTCTACTCGAATGAATGCAATGTTTAACCATGCTGATGCCTTCATTGCCTTACCAGGTGGTCTAGACACGTTGGAAGAGATCTTTCATATTTCCTCTTGGGCCCAACTGCACATTCACCATAAACCCATATGCTTTACCAGGTGGTCTAGGCACATTGGAAGAGATCTTTCATATTTCCTCTTGGGCTCAATTGCACATTCACTATAAACCCATATGTTTGTTAAATGTTAATGGTTATTATGATAAGTTGTTGTCTTTTCTTGATCATGCTGTGGAAGAGGAATTTCTAACATTTTCTGCACAACAAATCATAATCTCTGCTGCTACTGCTGAACAATTGATTGACCAACTACAATCTTTCATTCCTGTAATTGATCCTTCCATGAGTGGCATAAATTGGTCAACTAAGGAAAGTTGTAAAAAGCTTAGATTAGATTTTAGCCTTCATTTGTGAATCTTTGTGTCTTTTGGTTTTATTATTGTGTTTTGTTGTTTCTTATATTTGTTTCAGTGTGTTTCAGGTTTGTCAGTGCTCGTTATTTCAGGTGATATCTTCTATACTCTATCTTTCTACCTTTAAACATTGAGGAAAGTGTCTCGTTTTAGCTGGGGGGAGAGAGTAGTAGCTAAAAAAAAAAAAACTAATTGTGTTTTCTATTTCATAAAGCATGTGCAAAATTGTTGTTACTATGATGACAGAGTAAGGAGAACTTTTTATGACTCTTGACATGCATCTTAGTAATCATTCATAACAAGGTTTATCATAATACTTCTTGAAATATTCAGATTTACAAACTTTGGCATTGTTATCACTTAATTCTGCTCATATACTTATTTAACATGTATTCTTAAACCTTAATTTACACACACACACTTTAAACATATGATTGTGGGTTGCATATTGGATTATTACATTATTTATGTTCTTGTGTTAAATTTAACATGTATTCTTAAACCTTAATTTACACACACACACTTTAACATATGATTGTGGGTTGCATATTGGATTATTACATTATTTATGTTCTTTTGTTAAAGGTAACAACTAAGAGAAAGGGATAGTATATAATTAAAAAAAAAAGAGAAAAAAAACAAAAAATAAAGAAAAAATAAAAATGATAATAATAAAAATATAGATAAGTTTGGTTTCGTAGCCTCCCTAACCTAAGCAATTAAGCCCGAAGGGGTGTTCTAACACCTAACACCCTAAAGTGAACTGACTTGGGAGCTATTAGCCCAACACTTATTACATGGGTTAAGGAGAAAAGCTTAAGGAAATCAAACATTGCATTATCTATATATCAGTATCTGCGACCCGAGTTACTAAGCTCGTAGAAGTGTCTCAACACCTAATGCCCTTAAACAAGTTATATGTATATATAAAAAAAGAAAAGAAAATAAAAAGACAAAAATAATAATACCAACCCAAGGAAGTTAACCTTAAACATTAGAACAAAAATTTTGTTTTCTTCCAAGAAAAGCCCCATAACTATGTGTTGATATATTGAGGATAAAATAAAGGTATATTAATATCTTGTTCAAGAGGTATTGAGCAAATATATAAATTTAATGAGAGTTTGTTTATTTGGATAGATTAATGGAAGTTGAATGATGAATACCTTGCTTTGTGGAATTTACATTTTTATTATCATCATGTTTTTTTTCTTTTTCTTTTTTTGTTTTTGTTTTTGTGTTTTTTTTTCTAATTATATATTATCCCTTTCTCTTAGTTGTTACCTTTAACAAAAGAACATAAATAATGTAATAATCCAATATGCAACCCACAATCATATGTTAAAGTGTGTGTGTGTAAATTAAGGTTTAAGAATATATGTTAAATGAGTATATGAGCAAAATTAAGTGATAGTAATGCGAGAGTTTGTAAACCTAAATATTTCAAGAAGTATTATGATAGACCTTATTAAGAATGGTTACTAAGATACGTCTCAAGAGTCATAAAAAGATCTCCTTTACTCTGCCATCATAGTAATAACAATTTTGCACACGCTTTATGAAATAGAAAACAAATTTATTATTATTTTTTTTAGCTACTACCCTCTCCCCTCAACCAAAACGAGACATTGTCATCAATGTTCTAAGGTAGAAAGATAAAGTATAGAAGATATCACCTAAAATAATGAACACTCACAAACCTGAAACACACTAAAACAAATATAAGAAACAACAAAACACAAAAGATAGAGTATAAAAGATATCACCTGAAATAACGAACACTGACAAAACCTGAAACACACTGAAACAAAAATAAGAAATAACAAAACATAATAATAAAACCAAAAGACACAAAAATTCACAAATGAAGGCTCAAATCCAATCTAAACTTTTTACAGCTTTCCTTAGATGACCAATTTATGCGACTTATGGAGGGATCAATCACAAGAATGAAAGATTGTAGTTGGTCAATAAATTGTTCAGCAGTAGCAGCAGAGATTATGATTTGTCGTGCAGAAGATGTTAGAAATTCATGTTCCACAGCATGATCAAGATAAGACAACAACTTATCATAATAACCATTAACATTTAACAGACCTATGGGTTTATAGTGAACATGCAGTTGGGCCCAAGAGGAAATATGAAAGATCTCTTTCAATATGCCTAGACCACCTGGTAAAGCAATGAAGGCATCAGCATGGTTAAACATTGCATTCATTCGAGCCGACATGGTGGAGACCTGAAGTTCCTCTCTAATTGTTTTTCCAATGATGTCCCCTTGTGCCAAAGCTTCAGGGACCAGACATTGTGAAGACTTGAAGTTCCTCTACAATTGTTTTTCCAATGATGTCCCCTTGTGCTAAAGTGCTTGACCGCTTTTTATGATCGGCTTGTTTTAACTCGCAAGTGCACGAGTGTGCGATGTAGCAATTAACTCGGTAAGATCGAGGTCATATCCATAGAGAGCTAGATCTGGAAATTAAGCTAAGTAACAAAAAAAACTCAAGAGAAATTAAATTAACAATAACTTGGTTGAAAATAATTGATGGATTTGTTTTTAAAGATAAAAAAAAATGTAAATAGATTTTAAATGACAAGAAAAAGTAAGTCTTGGTCCAAATCAATTTTAATGGTGATGTATTGGTGATTTCTTCAACATATATAAGATAACTCAACCTAATATCAACGATGGTGATATTAGATCAGAAGATATTACAATGAAGATTAGAAAGATGAAGATTGATTATTGCTTAAGAATGAACAAGTACTTTCATATTAAGTAAGACATTGAATCAAGCAATCTCTATACCAAAACTAAAGTTTGTGCATAAAAATTCAAGATTATAACATTACCTAAATGATTTCTAAAATTTCTTTACAATAATAAATCATTCATGAAGAAAATAAGAAGATAAACATTAAGATTCATTCATATCCTAAAGAACTCACCTCAATCACCATTATCCTTGATTTGGATCCAAGAAAGAGTTTAGCCAACCATGATTATATATAAGAACACTTCAATAAACATGAAAGAACTTGAATCCAACTGAAATAATAAGTTTTACAAACTAAAGAACCGAAATCTATAAAGAAGAACACAATACAATTTCAGAAAAAATTCGGTTACAAATTTGACTCTAACTTTGGACAGCAATTCGACCCTCTTAGAAGCTTTTGTTCGAGAAGTCTATTAGAGACATATTTATAGGCAATTCTGTCACCTTTCCAGATCATTAAAGAACAGCTCATTTGGACACCTGAGTCAAAAGGTATGGGCAAAACACCAAAAGGTGTTCTGAAAAATTAAATCAAGACAGCTTTACAACTACTTTGGTGCACGTTTTTCTTCCTCATTTATGAGGTGTCTCCTTCTTCTTTTTGACCCAAAATAATGTTAAAATATCCCCTCCAGCTTTCCATCCATGTGCTTGCCTTCTTGGATCAATGGATTACCCAAAATAAATCAATTGTTATTTGTTGTGTGGACATGTAAGATCATGGATTGTGTTTGGGTTGATTTGGGGTTGATTTAGGGCTGATTTTGGGATGATTTTGCGCTGAATTTGAGCATCAAATAAGTATACAAATGTACTTATTATTTGGACTAAGATTGACATTGAAACCTTGAGTGTTTAATGGTTAAAGTTTGCACACAATATAAGGCAAGTTTGGGCTTGAAATAAATCATATGATATTGTTTTGTAGAATTGATTTTTGGGACAAATTTGGAGCACTTATTTGAACGAAGATTTGCTTCAATCTTCAACTAAATGTCTCTTCAATTCTTTGTTCTGAATTCCGACGTTGAATTTTCTGAATTAATTCATTTAAGCTCCAAAAACCTATAGAAACATTAAAACAAACTTCATTACTAAAAAACACATCAATTATTATGAAAACAACCAAATAAAAACAATAAATACATATGTAAAATAAGAGACTTAATGACACTTTTGATGCACAATCACACCCCCCAACTTAGATTTTGCTAGTCGTCAAGGAAAAGAAAACATAAAACCTTTAAAATAAAAATAATAATAATAACAACCATAATTAGGCTCTATTCATCACACTTGAAGGACCTATCATGCAAACATTGATATCTTTAACTTAGTGTACACAATAGCAAATAAAGAAAAATAAGCATACTCACATTCTCTAAATCAAACATCCATACAAAATTTCCAAATTCAGTCATATTTATTGTGCAACCAACATAATTGATTCATATGAAAACTCAACTTGTAATCTTCCCTTCTCACCAACACAAACAAGGTAGCAAACTAGAGAAATATCTATATATATTTTTTTTTCTTTTTTTTTGAAGATATGATTTATTCTTTGTCTTTAAGTTGTCACTTCCCTTTTGACGCGAATACAAACATTTGTGATGAATGCACCCGGTTACTCACAAAGTCACAAACTTAAAGTGCTTTGCATACTCATATTTCAAGCTGCCGTTTGACGTAAAGATAAACATTTATGATGAATACCCCTAGTTACTAAGCAACTCAAAACATTGGAGTAGATAGAACTTTGTACACATTTATTTATTTATTTATTTATGTAATGATTATTACTCTATTTACTTAAACCTTGTTTAGGACTAGATCAAAAGGGATAATCACAAGTAAAGCATCATACTCATCTTTCATGCATATTCACACAACTTTTACAAGGAAAGATGTACTTCAGTAATCTTAAAAAAAAGTATGTTATATCTTGCTTTATAAGATATTATCTATCCCAAATTAAAGCATGCAATGTTTAACACAATAATGAACCCAAAAAGGTAATGATGATCCTAAACAAGTCTCATTCACATACCAATGCAAGTATTTTTTTATTTTTTTTTAACAAGCATGGTTATCTCAAGCATTCAACATAATGAAATATCTAAAATTAAGTTTTACATTATCCTTAATGTAAAAGAGAAAGAGAAGAAAAGTATAAAGATTAGAAAATTGTTACTCCCCTTCTGTTTTCAAGGATGAATGTCTGATTGAATTGGGCATGAGCTGACTTATTGCTTGATTTTTTTTTTAACCTGCATATCACAACTAAAAGAAAACATAAAAGAAAACATTGATGTTTTTTTTTTCTTTTGAAAATAAAGAACCTCACACCCCCCAACTTAAAATAATGCATTGTCCCGAATGCATGAACAAGAAAATATAAGAGATGGAAGAAAGAAAAAAAAAATGAAAATGAAAATAAAAATAAAAATAAAAATAAAAACTCATTACTTTTGATACTACAATGGTATTGGATTTTCAAGATCCAATGTCTCAACTTCAGCCACAACATTTTCAAGATAAAGTTTCAATCGATGACCATTTACTTTGAAAATATTTCCATTCTTGAGATTTTCTACCTCAAATGCACCATGCTTAGAGATGGATTTAATCACAAATGGCCAATCCATTTTGTCCTCAACTTCCCAGGAAAGAGATGTAATCGTGAATTATACAAGAGAACCTTTTGACCAACATGAAAGGATTTTCTAAAAATATGTTTATCATGCAAAGTTTTCATTTTATGTTTTGAAATTTTTGCATTTTCAAATGCATCATTTCTTAACTCCTCTAATTCATCCAATTGAAGCTTTCTATTTTTGCCAACCTCATTTTCATTGTCATTGAATTGCTGAATGGCCCAATATGCACGGTGCTCAATCTCAACAGGGAGATGACAAGGCTTTCCATAAACTAGCCTATAAGGAGACATTCCTAAAGAGGTCTTATAAGCAGTGCGATATGCCCACAAAGCATCAACTAGTCGTAGGGACCAATCTTTACGGTTTGGATTGACTGTTTTCTTTAAAATGTTCTTGATCTCTCTATTTGCCAACTCAGCTTGGCCACTAATCTGTGGGTAATAGGGGGTACTGACCTTGTGAATTACACCATATTTTCTCATCAAAATCCCAACGGGCTTGTTACAAAAATGTTTTCCCCCATCACTAATCATAGCCCGGGGCATGCCAAAACGAGAGAAAATATTTTCTTTCAAGAATTTGACCACAACTCGATGGTCATTGGTTCGAGATGCAATGGCCTCCACCTATTTAAACACATAATCAATAGCTACAAGGATGAATTGGTAACCAAATGAACTTGGAAAAGGTCCCATGAAATCAATCCCCCAACAATCAAATATTTCCAAAACAAGGATGGGGTTAAGGGGCATCATGTTACGCCTAGTGAGGCTACCTAGTCGTTGGCATCGGTCACATGCAACACAGAAGGCATGAACATCTTTAAACATGGTAGGCCAATAAAAACCACACTGCAAGATTTTGGTAATGGCTTTTTTGGTAGAGAAATGCCCACCACAGGCTAATGCATGACAAAAATTAATGACCCTTGGAATTTCATGATCAGGGATTCACCGCCTAATAATTTGGTCAGGACAATATTTAAATAGGTAGGGGTCATCCCAAAAAAAGGTGCGCACATTGCGCAAGAATTTTTGTTTGTCAAGTTTAGACCAATGAGAAGGAATCTGACTTGTGGCTAGGTAATTTGCTATGTCAGCATACCATGGAGAACCAATGTAAGAGACAGTACCTGCACAAAATAAATTTTCATCAGCAAAGAGTTCATTTATTGGAGATTCATCAATTATGGTCTTATAGCTTGAAAGACGAGACAAATGATCAGCCACTACATTCTCTACTCCCTTTTTATCTCGAATTTCAATGTTAAACTCTTGGAGTAGGAGGATCCATCGAATCAAACGTGGTTTGGCATCTTGTTTTGTGAGCAAATATTTCAATGCTGCATGATCAGTGAAAACAATAACAAGAGATCCAACCAAATAAGACCTAAACTTGTCTAATGCAAAGACCATAGCTAAGAGTTCCTTTTCAGTTGTAGTGTAATTCAATTGAGCATCATTCAAAGTCTTGCTAGCATAATATATGACATGAGGTTTCTTGTCTTTTCTTTGCCCTAAAACAGCCCCAAGTGCAAAATCACTAGCATCACACATCAGTTCAAATGGTAAAGACCAATCAGGAGCTTGTATGATTGGTGCAGTTGTCAACAACCCTTTAAGCTTTTCAAAAGCTTCTTGACATTTTGATGTCCAATCAAATGGGACATCTTGTGACAACAAGTTACACAATGGTTTGGCAATGGTACTAAAAGAATGAATGAATCTTCGATAAGAACCAGCATGTCCTAAAAAGGATCTCACATCTTTCACAGTTTTAGGGGTAGTTAATTTTTGAATGACTTCCACTTTTGACTTATCTACCTCTATCCCTTTTGAAGAGACAATGTGACCTAAAACAATGCCATGTTTCACCATAAAATGACACTTCTCCCAATTGAGTACAAGATTGCTCTCTTCACACCTTTCAAGAACTTTTTCTAGATTCATTAGACACAACTCATAAGAATCCCCATAAACTGAAAAATCATCCATAAAAACTTCCAAAAAAGTTTCCACCATGTCACTAAAGATACTCATCATACACCTTTGAAAAGTGGAAGGTGCATTACACAAACCAAATGGCATTCTTCTATAAGCATAAGTACCAAAAGGACAAGTGAAAGTGGTTTTTTCTTGGTCTTCTAAAGAAATCTCAATTTGGTTGTAACCTAAGTATCCATCCAGAAAACAATAGAAAGCTCTTCCAACTACTCTTTCAAGCACTTGGTCTAAAAATGGAAGCGGAAAATGGTCCTTCCTAGTCACCATGTTCAATTTACGATAATCAATGCACATACGCCATCCAGTTTGGATTCTAGTTGGTACCAGCTCATTATTTTCACTCTTCACTACCGTGACTCCAGATTTTTTTGGGACAACTTGGGTTGGACTAACCCATTTTGAGTTTGCAATAGGGTAAATGATATCTGCATCAAGTAGCTTAAGCACTTCACCTCTCACTACTTCCTTCATGTTTGGGTTCTATCGTCTTTGCATTTGCCTCACAGATTTAGCCTCTTCTTCAAGATAGATTCTATGTGTACATAAAAAAGGGCTAATTCCTTTCTAGTTTATCAGGCTAGACAAGAGATTCCTCAACTTTCACTTGGGGTGAAATCAAAGGCTCAAATGATGGGGTCCATTGACCTATTGACATAATAGGCATTGGATCTAGATAAGTCTCGAGTTCTCTTACTTCCTCATCAACACATTCCAAAGAATAAAATCTTTCATCATGAATTAAAGTTCTCTCCAATGGATCCTTGATCCACACTCTCAAAGTGTTCTTGACAAACTTTTGGATGAAATCTACCTCTCTAATGTCCTCATGTTCCCCGATTTGTTTGGAGACATTGAATATGTTCATCTCCACAGTCATATTCCCAAAAGACAATTTCATCACCCCATTCCTACAGTTAATTAAGGCATTGGATGTAGCTAGGAAAGGTCTCCCTAAGATGACTGGGATGGGGGCATTAGAACCTTGAATTGGTGCGGTGTCTAACACTACAAAATCAACAGGAAAGTAGAATTTATCTACTTGGACCAACACATCCTCAACGATACCCCTGGGAATCTTGATTGACCTATCAGCTAATTGAAGGGTGATTCGAGTAGGCTTGATTTCTCCTAAACCTAATTGTTCGTAAACAGTGTAGGGTATTAAATTCACACTTGCTCCTAAATCCAACAAAGCTTGATCTATCTTATGACTTCCAATAATGCATGAAATGGTAGGACAACCAGGATCTTTGTATTTGGGAGGGGTCTTAAACTGGATGATAGCACTAGCATGTTCAGTTAGAAAAGCTCTTTCTTTCACATTCAATCTCCTTTTGACTGTGCATAAATCCTTAAGAAACTTTGCATAAGATGGAACTTGTTTAATTGCATCAAGGAGTGGAATATTGACTTTCACTTGTTTGAACAATTCATAGATTTCTGAGTTCATAAGATCTTGTTTAGGTTTCCCTAACCTTTGTGGAAATGGTGCTCTAGGAACAAATTCTAAATCACTCATTTTGACTCCAATTTTTCTTGAATCATCTCCTTTCTCACTCATCTCTTTCTCATTTATCTCACCTTCTTTGTCACTTAAACTCTCATTTGTCACTTGTGTTTTGATTCCCTCTTCACTTTCCCTAGATTTCTCCTCTATAATACCTTTAGGAATCCTAAAACCTACACCTTTGTCAACAATCTTTCCACTTCTAAGGGTAGTGATGGCTTGGACTTGTTCATGGTTTGAAGGTTCACTAGGTGAGGATTCACTCATGTGTACCTAACCTCTAGGATTGGGCATTGGTTGAGCTGGGATTTTTCCCTTCTCTTGAATGCTTAGTGATTGAGTCAACTTAGTTAGTTGACTTCGAATGTCATCTAAGGTCCTATTGGTCTGGTCTTGGAATTTGTGAACTTGGTTGTTGATTCCTCCTTGCGTTTGCATGAATTGTTGAAGAGTATCCTCTAAGGATCTCTTATGAGGTGGTTGGTATGTGTTATGTGTGGGAGCATGAAATGGTTGGGGTGGAGGTTGAAATGTTTGAGGTACTGAAGAGCCCTCATTTCTCCATCCAAAATTTGGGTGGTTCCTCCATCTAGGATTATAGGTCTCAGAGTAGGGATTGCTTACTTGGTTTGGAAATGACTTTCTTACATTACTTGAATCAAAAGTTTGGCCATATAGCACTTCCTTGAAGGCTGGAATGGTAGGACACTCAGTTGTCCTATGCCCTTTGCTCTCACAAACAACACAACTTTCCTCTTATTGATCACTTATGGCATGCACTTTTTTAATCTCAAGAGACTCTACTTTCCTAGCCAATGAGGCTAATCTAGCATTGAGGTCATCAGTCTCTTTCAATTGAAACTTCCCACTTGAATGAGAAATGGTGTTTCTAGACTCAATATGAACTGGGAGAGAAGTCTCCCATTGCTTTGTGTTTTCAGCCAATTGATCAAAAAAATCAAAGGCCTCACTTGGTTCTTTGTCATAAAACTCACCATTACACATGGTTGACACTAGCTTTTTAAAATCTGCGGTAAGAGAGTCATAAAAGAAACTCACTAACCTCCATATCTCAAAACCATGATGAGCGCATGCATTTAACAAGTCTTTGAACCTTTCCCAAGCTTGGTGAAATGACTCATTTGGACTACAAGAAAAATCCATCATTTGACGTTGTAAAGCTGTTGTCCTATGAGTGGGGAAGTATTTTTTCAAAAATTCAGCTTGCATTTCTCTCCATGTACCTATAGACCTAGGACGCAAGGAGTTTAGCCAAATCTTGGCTTTATCCTTTAGAGAGAATGGGAACAATTTAAGCCGAATGGTTTCCTCTGTGCATGTTCTATCAATAAAAGTATTACATACCTCTTCAAAGTCTTTAATGTGTATGTATGGATTTTCAGAATCCATACCATGAAATGTGGGAAGAAGTTGAATCATGCCCGGTTTGAAATTGAAAGCTTGTTGGTTAAGAGGTAAGATAATACACGAAGGTGTACTTTGTCTAGCCGGGTGAAGATACTCTCTAAGAGTTCGAAAATTAGGTTGATCATTGAATTGTGGAGGTCCATTACCTTGAACACTCCCTTCACCCTCTACATCTTCAACATTAGCCATGATAAAATAATAATAATAAAAATAATAATAATAATATAACAATTATATGAAAATGAAAGGAAAGGAAAGAAAGAAAAAAAATGCAAATAAAAGTAATAGCTCAAAAATAAAAATACAACAAATTAAGAAATTCACTCTCCAACTAATAAGCACTATTAACAACAATAAACATTAAAAGAAAATTATAAGAAGCTTGAATAAAAAGGCGGTGATACCGGCCAAGCACTTCAAACAATAAATATAAGAAAAATAATCATAACAAAACAACAAAATAAAAAGGAAATAAACAAGAGGCGGTAAAACCGACCAAGCACTTTAGACAATAAATATAAGAAAAAGAACAACAATAAACATTAAAAGATAATTATAAGAAGCATGAATAAAAAAAAAGGCAGTAATACCGACCAAGCACTTCAAACAATAAATATAAGAGAAATAATCATAACAAAACAACAAAATGAAAAGGAAATAAACAAGAGGCGGTAAAACCGACCAAGCACTTTAGACAATAAATATAAGAAAAATAACAACAATAAACATTAAAAGATAATTATAGTAAGCATGAATAAAAAAAAAAAAGACGGTAATACCGGCCAAACACTTTAGACAATAAATAAAAACAATATCAATAAAATAAAATGAAATAAACAAGAAAAATATTAAAAACTAATAAGAATAAACAATAAAAGAAAAATGGTTGAACCAACCAAAATCCAACAATTAATAGTCCAGTCCACAGTCCAATATCCGAAACGTTAAGGTCAAATTTTTTTTTAGGCGGTAAAACCAGCCAATTTAATTTTTTTATATGATTTTTTTTTAGTTTTCCAATAATCAAATCTAAATTTGTTACCTTTGCTTGCTAGCTCCCCGGCAACAGCGCCAAAATTGCTTGCTAGCTCCCCGGCAACGGCGCCAAAATTGCTTGCTAGCTCCCCGGCAACGGCGCCAAAATTGCTTGACCGCTTTTTATGATCGGCTTGTTTTAACTCGCAAGTGCACGAGTGTGCGATGTAGCAATTAACTCGGTAAGATCGAGGTCATATCCACAGAGAGCTAGATCTGGAAATTAAGCTAAGTAACAAAAAAAACTCAAGAGAAATTAAATTAACAATAACTTGGTTGAAAATAATTGATGGATTTGTTTTTAAAGATAAAAAAAAATGTAAATAGATTTTAAATGACAAGAAAAAGTAAGTCTTGGTCCAAATCAATTTTAATGGTGATGTATTGGTGATTTCTTCAACATATATAAGATAACTCAACCTAATATCAACGATGGTGATATTAGATCGGTAGATATTACAATGAAGATTAGAAAGATGAAGATTGATTATTGCTTAAGAATGAACAAGTACTTTCATATTAAGTAAGACATTGAATCAAGCAATCTCTATACCAAAACTAAAGTTTGTGCATAAAAATTCAAGATTATAACATTACCTAAATCATTTCTAAAATTTCTTTACAATAATAAATCATTCATGAAGAAAATAAGAAGATAAACATTAAGATTCATTCATATCCTAAAGAACTCACCTCAATCACCATTATCCTTGATTTGGATCCAAGAAAGAGTTTAGCCAACCATGATTATATATAAGAACACTTTAATAAACATGAAAGAACTTGAATCCAACTGAAATAATAAGTTTTACAAACTAAAGAACCGAAATCTATAAAGAAGAACACAATACAATTTCAGAAAAAATTCGGACACAAATCTGACTCTAACTTTGGACAGCAATTTGACCCTCTTAGAAGCTTTTTTTCGAGAAGTCGATTAGAGACATATTTATAGGCAATTCTGTCACCTTTCCAGATCATTAAAGAATAGCTCATTTGGACACCTGAGTCAAACGTTATGGGCAAAACACCAAAAGGTGTTCTGAAAAATCAAATCAAGACAGCTTTACAACTACTTTGGTGCACGTTTTTCTTCCTCATTTATGAGGTGTCTCCTTCTTCTTTTTGACCCAAAATAATGTTAAAATATCCCCTCCAGCTTTCCATCCATGTGCTTGCCTTCTTGGATCAATGGATTACCCAAAATAAATCAATTGTTATTTGTTGTGTGGACATGTAAGATCATGGATTGTGTTTGGGTTGATTTGAAGGTTGATTTGGGGTTGATTTAGGGCTGATTTGGGGCTGATTTTGGGCTGAATTTGAGCATCAAATAATTCTACAAATGTACTTATTATTTGGGCTAAGATTGACATTGAAACCTTGAGTGTTTAATGGTTAAAGTTTGCACACAACATAAGGCAAGTTTGGGCTTGAAATAAATCATATGATATTCTTTTCTAGAATTGGAATAGAATTGATTTTTGGGACAAATTTGGAGCAGTTATTTGAAACAAGATTTGCTTCAATCTTCAACTAAATGTCTCTTCAATTCTTTGTTCTGAATTCCGACGTTGAATTTTCTGAATTAATTCATTTAAGCTCCAAAAACCTATCGAAACATTAAAACAAACTTCATTACTAAAAAACACATCAATTATTATAAAAACAACCAAATAAAAACAATAAATACACATGTAAAATAAGAGACTTAATGACACTTTTGATGCACAATCACACCCCCAACTTAGATTTTGCTAGTCCTCAAGCAAAACAAAACATAAAACCTTTAAAATAAAAATAATAATAATAACAACCATAATTAGGCTCGATTCATCACACTTGAAGGACCTATCATGCAAACATTGGTATCTTTAACTTAGTGTACATAATAGCAAATAAAGAAAAATAAGCATACTCACATTCTCTAAATCAAACATCCATACAAAATTTCCAAATTCAGTCATATTTATCGTGCAACCAACATAATTGATTCATATGAAAACTCAACTTCTAATCTTCCCTTCTCACCAACATAAACAAGGTAGCAAACTAGAGAAATATCTATATATATATATATTTTTTTTTTTTCTTTTTTCTTTTTTTTTTGAAGATATGATTTATTCTTTGTCTTTAAGTTGTCACTTCCCTTTTGACGCGAATACAAACATTTGTGATGAATGCACCCGGTTACTCACAAAGTCACAAACTTAAAGTGCTTTGCATACTCATATTTCAAGCTGCCGTTTGACGTAAAGATAAACATTTGTGATGAATACCCCTAGTTACTAAGCAACTCAAAACATTGGAGTAGATAGAACTTTGTACACATTTATTTATTTATTTATTTATGTAATGATTATTACTCTATTTACTTAAACCTTGTTTAGGACTAGATCAAAAGGGATAATCACAAGTAAAGCATCATACTCATCTTTCATGCATATTCACACAACTTTTACAAGGAAAGATGTACTTCAGTAATCTTAAAAAAAAGTATGTTATATCTTGCTTTATAAGATATTATCTATCCCAAATTAAAGCATGCAATGTTCAACACAATAATGAACCCAAAAAGGTAATGATGATCCTAAACAAGTCTCATTCACATACCAATGCAAGTATTTTTTTTTTTTTAACAAGCATGGTTATCTCAAGCATTCATCATAATGAAATATCTAAAATTATGTTTTACATTATCCTCAATGTAAAAGAGAAAGAGAAGAAAAGTATAAAGATTAGAAAATTGTTACTCCCCTTCTATTTTCAAGGATGAATGTCTGATTGAATTGGGCATGAGCTGACTTCTTGCTTGATTTTTTTTTTAACCTGCATATCACAACTAAAAGAAAACATAAAAGAAAACATTGATGTTTTTTTTTTTTGAAAATAAAGAACCTCACACCCCCCAACTTAAAATAATGCATTGTCCCGAATGCATGAACAAGAAAATATAAGAGATGGAAGAAAGAAGAAAAAAATGAAAATGAAAATAAAAATAAAATAAAAATAAAAACTCATTATTTTTTATACTACAATGGTGTTGGATCTTCAAGATCCAATGTCTCAACTTCAGCCACAACATTTTCAAGATAAAGTTTCAATCGATAACCATGTACTTTGAAAATATTTCCATTCTTGGGATTTTCTACCTCAAATGCACCATGCTCAGAGATGGATTTAATCACAAATGGACCAATCCATTTTGTCCTCAACTTCCTAGGAAAGAGATGTAATCGTGAATTATACAAGAGAACCTTTTGACCAACATGAAAGGATTTTCTAAGAATATGTTTATCATGCAAAGTTTTCATCTTATGTTTTGAAATTTTTGCATTTTCAAATGCATCATTTCTTAGCTCCTCTAATTCATCCAATTGAAGCTTTCTATTTTTTCCAACCTCATTTTCATTGTCATTGAATTGCCGAATGGCCCAATATGCACGGTGCTCAATCTCAACAGGGAGATGACAAGGCTTTCCATAAACTAGCCTATAAGGAGACATTCCTAAAGAGGTCTTATAAGCAGTGCGATATGCCCACAAAGCATCATGATTAGTACTTAAAAGTGCATTTTTATCATGGTTTTATATCATCATTTTGCACTTGAAGTATCAATAACTCCTTAACCAAAGCATGTTTTATAATAATATATCTAATAAAATAAGATACCTTTAATTTGTGGTAAATTTTCATTTTAAATCCAGGCCCATCACATAAATGAAAGGATTGATTGATGACTTTAAGAACTTAAATTGCAAGGATAAAGAGATGGCCAAACTTAGAAAAGAGATGTCGGTGCAATCCAAACCGGAACACTTTTCGGTAATTGGGTCATATCTGTAGCTATATATCTCAGATTTAGTTCCAATTTATATGGATGGAAAGGTAAGATATAGGCCTACAACTTTCATATGGAGCCCAAGATCTAGGGGGGTGTGATTTGTACTTAAAAGTGTATTTTTATCAAATTTTTATATCTTCATTTTGCACTTGAAGTATCAATAACTCCTTAACTAAAACATCTTTACGTTAATATTCCTTGTCAAAGTTCTCATTTTCTTCTTCTTCTTCTCCTTCTTTTTCTTCTTCATTATTATTATTATTATCATTACTATTATTACTATTATTATTATTATTATTACTATTATTATTATTATTATTATTGTTACTATTGTTGTTGTTATTGTTGTTATATTATTGTTATCTATAATTTATACAATTAACCTCTTTATAGTTTGAACCCGGTCTTGCCGGGTTATTTATTACTTTGATACTCCTGCACTTGGGAGAAGACATTAATTTTTTTGTCATGTCAATATTTTTTTACCTATAAGCCGATAGACATTTTTCATCGGTGATTTCATCGGTAAAAAAATTATCGACGAACACTAAATCATATACCTATGAAATAATTCCGTCGGTAAAACTGTGAAATCTTGTAGTGCAACTCAACACCAATACGTGGCACTTTAAAAGAAAAAAAGGCATAAATGCCTCCCACATGTTAGTGTGGGCTACGCTTGCTAGCTACCTTTTATTTTACTTTTTAAAATACTCAATTACCCTATAATTGACCTAATAATAACAAAAAAAATCTTTGTGAAAATTTAAAAACCCCTTTTAGTTGAGTTTTAATTTTATAGCTTCTAAGGATATTTTAGTCATTTTAATGTGATTTTTTTTTTATTTTCTATGTCCAATCAAATACTAAATTGCCTATAATTTGACATGATAATTATTAAAAAAATCATTTTGAAAGTATGAAATTGTTCATTGACAACAGTTTTAAATTTTTTTATTCAAAGGACATTTTAATTGTTTTATTATCCAATTGAGATAAGAAAAAAACTTATTTGTTCCCTGTCAAATTGGATCAAATTGGTAATGACTAATGAATCTTGTAAAATAACACATTTATTGTTATATTTGTTTTTAAACATGTCTCTCAAAGTATAACAAGAGTGAATTGTAGGTAGTGAAACTTTTTTTATGATAATTTTTTAATTTAATTATTGATTTTATCACATATATTATTAATTTGTTACTTAATGATTGTACCCTTGTAATTTAGAGTATCAAGTTTAAAAGTTGTTTTTGCTTTGGATAGTAAAATCTTAGTTCTAATATTTTGTGGTTTCCTTATTATTATTATTATTCTATTATATTTACATTAAATTTTTATATTTCTATGTGATTAAGGCAAGATGAGAAGGGTTGTGTAGCTACAGCATGATCTAAGAAAGAAATTGTATTATAATATTGATTTAGTAATAAAAAAATAATTTGGATTTATTTTGTTAGTAATGATGTAACTTTAAAATTTGATTAATTTTCAATTTTGTTTTTTGTTTTTAAACCATATCCATAAAATAATAAATTATAATCTTGTATCCCAAACCTTTTTAACATAAACAATACACATAGTATATTCTTTCTTTTAATTAAAAACAAAAAATATGATTTAACCTTATTATATTATAGGATTTATTTGATCAAATTATAAGAGTTTATAACTTGAAAAAAGTTTGTTCCTTGAGATTGCCTCATGAAGATAGAAACTGATGTGAATCTCATGATCACATGGTCACGCAACCCACACACAAAGATACCAATTCTCGGAAAGCTAAGTAAATCAGGTTTGATAGGAGTGTGACACAAAGATAACTTGTACCTAGGCACCAACACTATTGAAAACGGAAAACCCCCACCCAACGAATATTGATTCGCGAACGAGAAGTATAAGGATGACACCACGAAGACAGTTGTTCTTCGATAAGTTGTTTTTTAGTTCATTAGAGAACCATGGAAGGGAGATTATCTCACTAACACATATACACATAAAGTGCGACAAACAAGAAGTTTTATTAATCTGAATAGTCTTTCCTTACATGTTTGGTTATGCCTCTATTTATAGTGATTCTAGACTTAAAGAAACTCTAATGGACCCCCCTTATGTGGACTTATATGTAGCCCACTTACAATTGACCCAAATAAGTAATAATAACCCAAAGACTAAGAAGAAAATAATAAAAATATAAAAATCCAAAAATTACTATCCTAAATATGCTAGAATTAGATTTGTCACCATTAAGAAGTCCCAAATAAATTAGAAAATCTGATCTGAAGGTAGAATGTATTCTAAAGTTTTCTTTCCTTTTGTAGCTCGGATGAATAAGGAATCCTTGTAAGAAAAAGATTCTGAAATAATTATGAATTCTTGCCACACTTGGAAACTATGTTGCAGCCCATTAAACATCCTTGTAGAAGTAGTATATTTCCAAAATAAGTTGCCACATCCTTTTAGGAAAAGAATCCTAGCCAAATAGGAAGCGCACAAGTCGAAAGGAAGTAAATAACAAAATTCATAGAACCTCTGTTGACCCGTATTGAGATACCTTCCCGAACTCTGATTAATCTAAAATTTTAACCCAGGGTAATACAATATGTCAGGAGATTCCACGTAAAATTTCAGCTCGATCCAACAGTCAAATTGAAAATTATAACTGTTGCCGTAAAACTGGAGAGTTGTACATTTTATATTAAAATTTAAATTTGACTTTGCTTGAATTATATCAGAAACAAGTAATTTAATTTAGAATTAAAACATAAGCAGGGATTCAAACATCATTAGAAAGAAGTAAAATAATTCACGATTAAAACATTAAGAGGGATAATGATTCAGTAAAAGTCTTGACTCAATTTAAAAGTGATTTAATATTAGCCCTATAATTTAAAATTAATGTCCTAAATAAATGAATTTTCTTAATGATATAATTGTTTCTACCTACACCAATTTATGGATGCAATCATTTCCTTTATAATAATAATAATAAATATTTTCTTTGAGGATTTTTAAAAAAATATTTTGATTTACATCTTATATTGAACTAATCTAAAAAGTATATATATTTTTTTAATAACTCATCAAAATTTACAATAAAATAACTAATTAACACATAAAATCACCATTCGATTATATACAGTCCCGATGACAGATCTGTTAGAACTACAGTGTTACAACTACAGTTATGTATATTATCCTTTGTTTGTTGACGGTTGTTTTTTTTCTGGTACTCAACAGTGCTCGATTTGACATGTCACGGCGCCAATATTTTTATCTCTAAACCTAACCCAGTGAGGTTCGCATTGACATTAAACTGTAGGGGTGGCCGTGAAGAATGAATTGGGGGAGTGGGGGACCAAATTTTATCACGTATAGAAGAGATCTGAAGCCAAAACCTAGGCTGTATCTTGTGAAAGAGTGGCCTCAAAGATGAGCATTTTTCTTCACATCACCGAAAGGTCATTTAAGATCACAGCTCTCACTCTCCCCCTCCCCCCCCCCCCCCCCCCTCTCTCCCCGCATTCGCACGCACGCTACAAGTTTTCTGTAAAGCTACTGAAGCAACCGTTTTACCTCATTTGGATGCAAGACTTCCGTGACACTATCTCCTTTTTTTACTTGTATGGCTATTATTCCTCTTGCTTTCACTTTGCAATAAGCCCCATTTTGTTTCAAGAAATTACCAAAATTTGCATATCCTTGATATCTAAGAAAATTGTAAAGTTTTGAGTGCTAATAATGTTAAAGATATTAATAATTCTAAAGTCTTAAGCCCTATTCTGCTAAAATCGACCCAGCAGCAAAAATAGGCTACAATTTATGTGCATGATAGCTTCTAGGCTTAAACCTTAATTATGAAAATTCTGTACATAATATGATATTGCTTCTAGCCGGGTTTAGGGTTTAATTCAAAGTTAAAGTTTTTTTTTTTTTTGGTGATATCAAATATCTATAAGAGTGTTCTTATTTTGACTTGAGCATCATTGTGTCCACTTGTGTATCTCTTCTATTATTTGTAATTATATATGTATGTCCAGATAAATATGAAGTAAATACTAACTAGTTAATTTTAATAAATATAACTTAATTAGTTAGATCTTGGAATTACTTTATAAAGATTACTAATTTAAATTTTATTAATTTTAAAATCAAATTAACATTGTTATTAACTTTAGAATATATAGAGATATGCTGGTTAAATACCTATATGAATCTAAAAAAAAATATTAACTAGTTAATTAAATATATGATGTAGACCCATGATAGGGTCTGTAATAAATGTGTGGACTCATGTCTTTCATTTTTCTTTGCTGTTGTGGGTTAGACAGTAGACACAACCATTTCTAACACTAGGATAAAATTTCATCCACGCATACATATCCAGCGTAATTTGACTCTTTGCAGTGACGAACTTTGCAGGGCCTTTTAATTTCTCTTTCAATCAAATAAGGTCCCACACAAATTACACAGAGAGTGAATTGCTATGGTTCTTTCATGACAATTAATTCATTAAAAGATAATAAGGTTAATTACAATTCTGAAAGAGATCCCACGTTCTCAGAACCCCAGATGCTAAAAGATTAAACTCTGAGAGATCACACTTTTTTTTTTTTAATTCTTCCTCCACTGGTTTTGCTCAAACTAAAAGAGAGAGAGAGAACAAAGACATGATCAGAATATTGGAGAGAGTTCCATAATTTCTTCCACTTGACCAGCACCATTTTCATCCAAGAGCCATTTCTCAAGAAATGATAAGGGGGGGGTACTCTCAGATTTCTGCTTCCTCTCGATCATTGTCATATTTTCCTTCTCATCACTCGCAGAGTTCTGGAAACCTTTCGTAGTAGTGGTGGTAGTAACAGTACCAGAATCACAACAGGACTTGTCCCATGCAACATAATGCAAGCTCTCCAGTGATAAAATGGACTCAAACTCTTCATGAGAGATTAGATCACCACTTTCTTGCTCACGTTTTTCCTTGTAAGACTGAAGATAATTTATGGCCACTGAATTGGTAATGTCATGATCATTATTTTCCTGGCTGTTATTTTCTTGCTCCCGATTTTCTTTGAGAAGAAAATTCGAACTATTCGGCTTTGGAGATGATCTCATCCAACCTTCAAGAAGACGAGAAATGTTTTCGGTACTTGATGCATATGTGGAGGCCGGATTAGGCCTGAGGGCTGATGAGGAATTGGTGGTGAAATTATCTAAGCTCTTTCTATCATTGAAACTTTTTGAGATAAACTGACTCCTTGTTGAGTCTTGTGCCATAGGGTCCCAAGCAGACTGCAACTTCTTTAGTTTCTTCTTCAGGTGGGTGTTCCAGTAGTTCTTTATATCATTATCTGTTCTCTGGGGAAGATATGAAGCTATAGCTGCCCATCTATCCAAATCAACAACGAAAAGGATCCAAATTTATTCTTGACATGTAATTCTACTAAAAAAAAAATGGAGAATAAAGAAATCTCCTATTAAATGGTATAGTTTGATTCCTCAAATGAAAAATACATAAATTTAAACAGAAGATTGAGTTTTTTGAGGATTACTTGTTACCCAATAAAGCTTGCAAGTGAATTATCATCCCTTCTTCATGGGGTGTGAAGTTGCCTCGCTTAATTCCTGGTCTGAGGTAGTTAGTCCATCTAAGCCTGCAACTTTTGCTGCACCTTAACAACCCTTTTCATACAGCAAGATACTGATCCATTAGTGTATTCCATAATTCAATGTTTACATGCATACTCATCCAAAAATTAAAAAAGCCAAGTGGGATTCAATTCCTAAATGATCATAACCAATATATCATTTGGATCTAATAAGTTGTGGCACTCACCAGTGTTGGTAGGAACTGATCTCCAGTTTCCTGGACCATGTTCTTGAATGTAAGACACTAGGATGATGTCCTCCTCAGGGGTCCATGGACCTTTCTTGATCCCATCTTTGTCACAGCAAGGAGGTCTTCCCATGGCTTATTAGCTCTACCCACAACCTCCTCTCTCTCTCTATCTCCTCTCACTACTAACTCTCCCTTTCGTCCAGGCTTCTCTCTATTTGGACCTGTCAAAGGACTCCTATCGATCACCATGTGTAAGTGGGCACACACACACACGATGACTTTTAAAGAGAGAGGGGAACAAGTTTCTTTATACACCAAAATTGATCTACCATGCTGACTCAACTAGCCTTTTTATTAAATTTCACTATTTAGTCAAATGTAAAAAGAAAACCAAGGTCGGAAGGGAAGTGATTGTCTACTCTCCTATGGCTTTTCCCATCTGGCCGATCACGTGTAACTCTCATCACCCAAAGGTAGGAACTTCAGTCTTTGTTTCTCTTCTATCCTGCACCTCACTTTGTGGTGATGTCTTCAGGTGAATTGATGTAAATTTTGTATAATGGTAATTTTTTATTTAATATGGATCAATGCTTCTATGTATACAGAAGAGGGAAGAGGGAAAATTTGGTCGTCATAATCTTTCACAAGGCTAAGCTGTTAAGATAGCATTAATGAAATTAATGTTTGGAAGAGACCAAAAAATATTATGCCCTAATCAACAAGATTTATTATGGTAAGTTTTGTTCATGACACCGAACACATTCTCAACATCATGATGTGATCAGGGTTGGTTTCTAGTATATAGAAAATCAAGGTTGCAAAATCATTTGACCGTCATATATGTTCGCTCTAATGTTAGATTCGAATATTCAATTCACCAAAAAATTTAAGTTAACATAAATAAGTTTAGCAATATCAATATCTTATTTAACAAATCTCATCTGAATGTTACGAATTGTAAACATGATATATAGACAACTGAAAAATTATTAATTAATTAATTAATATTGTACGGCACATTTTAGCTAGCTTGATTAGGATAGATGGGTTAAAATAGAAAGGAAAAAAGAAGTTGTTATTTAGTTTTATGTTAACTAAAATTCCAACTGGTCTTT
>NW_011500101.1:0-14832 GCF_000495115.2 Populus euphratica
ATAAAACCTTGATAAAAATGCACTTTTAAGTACTAATCACACCTCCCAACCAGCTTATTACTAGTCCCTAATAATCAAAGCGTTAAAATAGAAAAACAATTTGCAAATTCCACAAAGCAAGGTATTCATCATTTAACTTCCATTAATCTATCCAGATAAACAAACTCTCGTTAAATTTATATACCTGCTCAATACCTCTTAACAAGATATTCATAAACCTTTCTTTTGTGCTCAATGTATCAACATATAATTATGGGGCTTTTCTTGGAAGAAAACAAAATTTTTGTTCTAATGTTTAAGGTTAACTTCCTTGGGTTGGGATTATTATTTTTTTTTCTTCTTTTCTTTTTTTTTTTTAAAATATATATACATATAATTTAAAAACACCATGCATCTTTAACCCATATAACGAGCTTTCGGCTAATGACTCCCAAACCAGTTGGTCTTAGGGCATTAGATGTTAAGACACCCCTACGAGCTTAGTAACTTGGGTCGCAGATACTGGTATGTAGATAGTGCAATGTTTGATTTCCTTAAGCTTTTCTCCTCAACCCATGTAACAAGCGTTGGGCCAATAGCTCCCAAGTTAGTTGACTTTAGGATATTAGGTGTTAAAACACCCCTTCAGGCTTAATTGCTTAGGTTAGGGAGGCTACGAAATCAAACTTATCTACATTTTTATTATTATCATTTTTTTCTTTTTTTTTTCTTTTTTTTTAATTATATACAATCTTTTCCCTTAGTTGTTACCTTTAACAAAAGAATATAAATAATGTAATAATCCAATGTGCAACCCACAATCATATGTTAAAGTGTGTGTGAAAATTAAGGTTTAAGAATACATGTTAAATGAGTATATGAGCAGAATTAAGTGATAATAATGCGAGAGTTTGTAAATCTGAATATTTCAAGAAGTATTATAATAGACCTTATTAAGAATGGTTACTAAGATGCGTCTCAAGAGTCACTTTAACAAAAAAGCTCCTTTACTCTGCCATCCTAGTAACAACAATTATGCACATGCTTTATGAAATGGAAAATAATTTTTTTTTTTATCAACTACTACCCTCTCCCCCCAACCAAAACGAGACATTGTCCTCAATGTTTTAAGGTAGAAAGATAGAGTATAGAAGATATCACCTGAAATAACGAACATTGACAAACCTGAAACACACTTAAACAAAAATAAGAAATAACAAAACACAATAATAAAACAAAACAACACAATAATTACAAATGAAGACTCAAATCTAATCTAAGTTTTTTACGGCTTTCCTTAGATGACCAATTTATGCGATTCATGGAGGGATCAATTACAGGAATGAAAGATTATAGTAGGTTAATCAATTGTTCAGCAGTAGCAACAGAGATTATGATTTGTCTTGCAGAAGATGTTAGAAATTCCTGTTCCACAGCATGATCAAGAAAAGACAACAACTTATCATAATAACCATTAACATTTAACAAACCTATGGGTTTATGGTGAATGTGCAGTTGAGCCCAAGAGGAAATATGAAAGATCTCTTCCATTGTGCCTAGACCACCTGGTAAAGCAATGAAGGCATCAGCATGGTTAAACATTGCATTCATTTGAGCCGACATTGTGGAGACCTGAAGTTCTTCTCCAATTGTTTTTCCAATGATGTCCCCTTGTGCTAAAGCTTCGGAGACGACCCCCAAAACTTGACTACCTCCTAAAAATGCAGCTATTGACACACCTCCCATTAACCCAAGACTGCCTCCCCCATACACTAAATGAATCTTTCTCTCAACTAGCACTTGACCAAGATGATTTGCTGATTCTAAAAACTCCTTTTCTTTCCCAGGACTAGATGCACCGAAAACACAAATATTTCTTATATGATGACTTGAGGAACTTGCCATTTCTACACACTTCTGTATTTGTTGAATGTATGGGTTGTGTAGAAATGAAAGGAAGGAAGAGAGGGTTTTATATATGAGAAATTAGAAAGGCAATCATAACACCTATATGTAGGCCAGTTGGAGTCTCACACACTCTCTCTCTCTCTCTTTATTTATTTATTTATTTACTTTTGAAAAAGCATGTGTATGTACAGGTAGTTGTGATTGTGGCTCACATCTTCCCTTGGTTTTACGTCCAAGAATGGCTTAAACGCCCTCTATAGGTTGGGGATAGGCTTCCCATCTAGTTTTCTTAAAAACTGGCAAATAAGGTCTTTTTTAGTCAGATTCCCAAGACTAAGTCGATCATGTTCTTTATGAAATAGTGGCCATAAATCATGAATTGCACGATGCACATCTCCACTAGGATGCGTCTCAAGAGTTAATAGAAGATTATCTAAAGACTCCTTACTCAGGCCATCCTTAATGAATTGTATTTTATCTTCACGGTTTATAGATACCATTCCTAAAGAACGACATTGTGCATTACAAGTCCATCTAGCACATCGATGACAGACTTTCAGTCGTTTTGCACGACGTTTCTTTGCAAAAGTGCTTTTACCTGTTCCAGGCATGTGTGAAATAAAGGAGTTAGAGGACTCACCTGATAATCAGACCTTTGCTTCAATCAACCAGCGAATATCTTCAGGAATTTCATGATTCATTAACAATCTCAATCTTGCATATCTAGCACGGTAAATTTTTGTAATCGCATTCTGAGGCAGAGCGGGAAAATACTTTCTCAATTTTTCAAGATTAGTGTCCATTTTCAAATGAGAATTGAAAAAGAGATTTAAAGAATTGCACAAATATATACACAAATATCAGTTATTGTGGGAAACTGAAAGAACCGACTTAAGTCACGGAGTACCGTTGTCCGCCATTTGACTGGGGTGAGAGAAACTAGCAAAAATCACTCAAAAAGAAACACAAAAACAATGTGAGAAAAACAAAATAATCAACCTTTATCTACAAGATCATTCCAACCAGTTGATTCATTTTCACTAGGAAAATTATCAAAGTAAACTTTCAAACGATGTCCATTTTCCTTAAAATCATTGTCATTCATTGAATTCTCAATATCACAGGCCCCATAAGGATTGCTCCATCTTGATCTTAGCTCTCTAGGGAATGAATAGAGTTGAGAATTATAAAACAAAACTTTTTTATCAGTATCAACTTTTTGACAATTTTCACAAGTTTTGCAGAATGCATGCGTGTCCTTGAACATGGTGGGCCAATAAAATCCCTTTTGAAAGATTTTTGCAGCTGTCTTTTTTGATGAGAAATAACTTCCACATGCTTCAGAATGACAAACTTTAATGACACTACTTACCTCATTGTCGGGAATGTATCTTTGAAATATTTGATCAGGATAATATTTGAATAAGTTAGGGTCATCCCAATAAAAGTTCTTCACTTCGTTCAAAAACTTTTCTTTATCTTGAGTACTCCAATCAGGTGGCAAATCTCCTAAAGCAAGAAAATTGATATTTTTATCACACCAAGGCATTGGACTAAGAGAAAGTAAGGATTCATTAGGAAAGTAATCATCGATTGGTGTGATGTCAAATGTCGAATCTGTTGTCACTTTTGACAAAAGATCCACATCAATATTTTCGGTGCGTTTTTCATCCATGATTTCTTCCTCAGAATAAATCATTTGCAAATCGTCAGATTCATCTAACTCATTTTTACTTAAAGTAGATTCAAGTTGATCATAAACTAATTCATCAATATGATCTACTTCTTGTAAATCATTATCATCTCTAGGTTGCTTGCAAATGTTGAAAATATTCATCTCCAATGTCATGTTTCCAAATGATAGCTTCATCAGTCCATTCCTACAATTAATCAATGCATTAGAAGTTGCAAGAAATTGACGTCCTAAAATAACAAGAAATGAATTACAAGCTTCAACAGGTTCTGTGTCCAAGACAATAAAATCCACAGGATAAATGAATTTATCGACTTGTACTAAGACATCTTTGACTATTCCTCTAGGCACTTTTACAGATCTATCGGCAAGTAAAAGAGATATAGAAGTTGGTTTTAACTCACCTAGATTGAGACTCTGAAAAACTAAATATGGAAGTAAATTCACACTAGCGCCAAGATCAAGTAGGCTTTTTTAATTTTATGTTCTCCAATAAAGCAAGAAATTATAGGACAACTAGGGTCTTTATATTTCAAAGCATTATTGTTTTGAAGAATAACATTTACTTGTTCAGCTAAAAAGGCTTTCTTTTTCACATTCAGTTTCCTCTTCACAGTGCATAGATCTTTCAAAAATTTAGCATAAGAAGGAATCTGTTTAATAACATCCAACAAAGGTATATTGATTCTTACCTGTTTGAAAGTTTCAAAAATTTTAGAGTTGTGATTGACTTTCCTTTGTTTGGTCATGGCTTGAGAAAATGGAAGTGCTGGTGGTGAATCAGTCGTTTCTGTGTAATTTTCAGATTCAACCCCTTCCTTACCCTCAGAGATTGACTCATCATGTTTCTCGTAAGGTTCAAGAGAGGGTTTTTCAATAACCTTACCACTATGCAAAGTAGTGACTGATTTGACTTGATCCATGTGTTGACTTCCGGAACTACTTGCATTTGCATTGTATTGCCCCTTGGGATTTTGTTGTGGTTGAGATGGTAACTTACCTTTCTCTTGGAAACTGAGAGCAGATGTCAATTTTGCAAGAGTATCTTTAAAATCTGTCATGTTTTGAGCAAGTTGAGTATTGATTATCTCTTGCTTTTCAATAAATGCATGCAATGTTTCCTCAAGATTTCTTCTAGGAGGTGGAGCATAAGGAGGTGCATATCCATGAGAATTTTGAAAATTATGGTGTGCTTGAAATGATGGTTGTGAAGTTTGTGCATTGTTGTTCTCACTCTTGCAACTGAAATTTGGGTGATTTCTCCAACTAGGGTTGTATGTTTGGGAGTATGGGTTGTGGTTGGCCCTTTGAAAACTGTTTAAAGCATGGGCTTGTTCATGGAGACATTCCTTAAAAGAAGGCAAAGTTGGACAATCGTTGGTTGAGTGTTCATTTGTTTCACAGATTTAACACACAGTGTTTTCAACAAATTTTAATTGACCACTCTTTTTCAATTCTAGTGCCTCGACTTTTCTAGCTAAAGATGCAAACTTGGCTTGAAGGTCATGATCTTCCCTAAGGTTGTACATACCTCCACTAGATGTATGAGGTTGAGTTTTACTCGGTGCCTCATAAGTACCCGCAGTGTCCCAATTTTGAGCATTTTCAGCTAATAAGTCTAAGTACTCCATTGCTTCATTAGAGTCTTTATCTTCAAAAGTTCCATTGCACATCAATTCAACCATTTGCCTATCTTTAGGTGTTAACCCTTCATAAAAATATGAAACCAATCTCCATGTTTCAAAACCATGATGAGGGCAAGTACTAAGCAAGTCTCGGTACCTATCCTAACATTGGTAAAATGTTTCTCCTGGTTTTTGAGTGAAAGTGGTGATTTGTCTTTTGAAAGAGTTTGTTTTATGAGATGGGAAAAACTTCTTTAAAAATTGTTGTTGCATTTCATCCCAAGCACGAATGGATCCTGGTCTCAAATTTTGTAGCCATGTTTTAGCTTTATCTTTTAATGAAAAAGGAAAAAGCTTTAATCTGATGGTGTTCATGCTACAATTTAAATTATTATATGTGTTGCAGACCTCCTCAAATTCCCTTAAATGCAAGTATGGATTTTCCAATTCTAAGCCATGAAAAGAAGGTAAAAGTTGAATAATGGCTGACTTAAAATTAAAATGAGATGCATCGGGTGGAAAAACTATGCATGATGGTGCACTTGTTCTTGTGGGATTCATGTGGTCTCTAAGTGTTCTAGCACGATTATTCTCATTATTCTCATTATGAAGTGATTGATTATCTTCTTCGGCCATATTTTCTGAAAATGATGAGGATACCCTACAAAGTCTACCACTTGATGTACGTGACCACACTCTTATACACGTGTAGGAATAGAATAAAAGAAAAAGAAAATAAAAAAAGAAGAAACAAGAGAAAAGAAACAAAGTTATATACAAGAAAAGTGAAAAGAGAAAATAAAATAACTACTATAATTTGTACAAGAACTTACCTCCCTAGCAACGACGCCAAAAACTTGACACGACTAAAAGATTGATTTCTTCTCCCAAGTGCAGGAGTGTCGAAGTAATAAATAACCCGGCAAGACCGGGGTCGAACCACAGGGAGGTTAATTGTACAAATTATAAATAACAACAATAACAATAACAATAACAACAACAACAACAACAAAAACTCTTCTCCCAAGTGCAGGAGTGTCGAAGTAATAAATAACCTAGCAAGACCGGGGTCAAACCACAAGGAGGTTAATTGTACAAATTATAAACGACAATAGTACAATAACAATAACAACAAATAACAACAACAACAATAATAATAATAATAATAATAATAATAATAATTTCATAGCCCATAATGTATGGTATAACCGACACCTGAGCTATGAAAGGAACTTGATTTGTTGTTAACATAAGTTATAATCATGAATGCTTGACGAGATTTACAAGTATTAGTATTAATTGAATAAGATGACTAATGTAATCATGTTAACAATCTATAATCTGATTGGAACCTCCTTTGTGTGTGGTTTCCAATTGAATAATAAGAGTTTATACTATACTTGTTTGACATACTATTAGTGGAACCTCTAACCTTGACATTTGTTATTATCATTGTTGAATCCTTACATTAATATTCCATCTCAAAGTTCTTATCATCTTCTTCTCCTTCTCCTTCTTTTTCTTTATTATTATTATTATTGTTATTATTGTTATTACTACTACTACTATTATTATTAGTATTATTATTGCTATTATTATTGTTGTTGTTGTTATTATTATTATTGTTATTATTATTATTGTTATTTATAATTTGTACAATTAACCTCTCTGTGGTTCGACCCCGGTCTTGCTAGGTTATTTATTACTTTGACACTCCTGCATTTGGGAGAAGACATCAATCTTTTAGTCGTATCAATAGCCCTATATAAACTTCTAATAAAGATGTTTTTCAAGAACCACCTCTTGAGTTAAACAAACTCACTTAGCAAGGTCCCAAATCACTATTGCCCCTGACATATCCCTACCTTTTGAACCACCTATCCTCAACCAACATAAATACAATGCCTCCTCATTGTATGAATGGAACATAGTTGGAATGTCTGAGTACAACATCCTAAGAACCCTCCAACAAATGACTATGGTAGCTAACACTTACAAAACCCAAACAGAAACCCCTGACAAAGCCATAGTCGAACTCCCTATCACTAGTTTCTTTGGCCAATTTAAAGGATGGTGGGATTACCATCGCACCAAAATCGACCACCTACATATCCTAAGTTCCTTCCAAATATATGAAGACCAAACACCTATCAGTGACCCATTAGAAAACAACATCCCAAATGTTGTGTCAACACTTATCCTCACAATCTCCTTATATTTTGTCAGAGACCCTTAATATCTGAAAGATAAAAATACCGAACTTCCTTCAAACCTTAAATATAAGAAGCTCAGTGATTTTAAATTGTACAAAAATACATTCCTCACCCGAGTTATATTTAGAGAGGACTCAAACCAGCCTTTTTAGAAAGAAAAGTTTCTTATTGGCATACTTATTTTTTAGGAGAAAAGGTAGGAAATAAAATCAAGGACACCTTTATAAGAAAAACCATACCATATGACCAGCTTACATATGGTGAACTTGTGAGCTTCACCCAACAAGAAGGTTTCAAGATCTGGTAAGATCTTAAACTCCAAAAACACTTGAAGTAGGAAATGAAATGTACAAAGCAAGAACTTGATAGTTTTTATCATCAGGTTGACTTTTCCACCAAAAATCTCCTGCAATGGAAACTATTCAAATCCTAAAACTAAGCCTCCCAACAAAAAATCATCCCATAAATACCATAAGCAGTTTTACTTCAAACCAGAACAAACCTACTACAAAAAACCCTATAAAAAGTTTACCAAAAATCACAAACCATCTCAATCTAAACCTAAAAAATCCTTTGACCTCAAAACTATTACCTACTACAAATATGGACAGAAAGGACATACATCTCATTTCTGCAAAGTTAATACCAAACTTCATGAACTCCAAATCAATAAAGACATCATAAACCAAATACAAAACATCTACATTGAAGCCTTAGATAAAGACTCCTTTCCTTAAGACACTTCTGAAGAAGAATTTTAAATTGAGAAATTAGTAATTTTCAATTTTAATTCAGACACCTCTACAAATTTCAAAAAGCTTAATGTCTTAACCAGATATCAAGAATTCATTCTTGAAGCTATCAAAAGACTCAATAACTCTCAACTACAAAAAAATACCTGGATAAATTGTTGAATAATTTCAACCACCCTAAGGCATCTCAACCTACTTCCTAAAATCATTTTGTGTTACCCTTAACTAGTACAAACACTTTTGACCTTACAAAAATTCCCAATAAAAAGAAATCCAAAACCTCAGTTGCCATCCCAAAATTACATTTTGAGATAAAAAAAACCTCAAATCTGAGTTAGAAACCCTAAAACAAGCTCAGGAAAAAAACTCCGTCATCTTACAATATTTTCTGTCCAATATTAAGAACCAATCTAACATTGAGTCTAAACTAGAAGACTAAACTAATGAGTCTCATAATGCACTTACAAACATTGAGCATATTCCTGATGATTTCTTAAATATTTAATTAAAATTACCTTAGTTTGTTTGGACGATTTCAAACTCGACACTATTGCCTTATTTGTCATGGGTGTAAATTTAAACTGCATAAAAGAAGGCATAGTTCCAAAATGGTTTTTACAAACTACCTCTGAAAAACTCTTTGCTATTAATAATTTAAAATTGCATATCGCGGGCAAAACCCAAGCCTCTATTTTCAACAAAGGCATTTCTCTTAAAATATTATTTGTCGTTACAAAAGATATTAATCATACCATCATTCTTGGCACTCTATTCATCAACATAATGACTCCATATAAAGCACATCATGATTGTACTACCTCTAAAATCTATAACATCAAACTTGTTTTCTCATTCTTAGAAAAATCAAAGACTAGGAATTTAAATTTGATTAAAGCATGTTGTATACATACCTATCAACTTAATGCGTTGATTCATGAAAAACAATTCCATTTACATGATTTACAAAATCATGTTTCTTTCTGTCACATCGACAAAAATCACTGATTTACAAAGTAAGATTGAACAACAACTATGTTCAGACTTACCCAATGCCTTCTAGAAAAGAAAACAACATGTTGTTAATCTTTTTTATGAAGATATTTTTTTTTTACAAAAACATATACTTATAAAAGTAAGACCTATTCAAATGAATGATGATCTAAAACAACATTGCCGACTTGAAACCCAAGATCTCGAATCTCAAGGTCTTATTCAAAAGTTCAGATCACCATGGTTGCATGCAGCCTTCTATGTGAATAAAAACTTTGAATTGAGAAAGGCACACCAAGACTTGCGATCAACTATAAACCCTTAAATACTACTTTAAAATGGATTAGATATCCAATCCCAAACCAAAAAGATTTATTATAAAAATTACATTCTGCATTTATATTTTCTAAATTTGATATGAAATTTAGATTTTGGAAGATCCAGATTGATCCTAAACGGCATTCACAGTTCCTTTCAACCAATATAAATGGAATGACATACCATTTAGCTTGAAAATGCATCTTCTGAGTTCCAATGCATTATGAATGACATTTTCAATGCACATTCTAAATTTTACATTGTTTTACATTGATAATCTTCTTTTTTTTTTTAAGCATTTGCATACATTCTTTTATATACATAACAAAATGGATTAGTTGTTTTAAAATCTAAAATTTCTCTATTTCAAACTAGTGTTCATTTCCTAGGGTATTATATTTGCCAAGGTACTATGATACCTATAGAGAGATCTTTATCATTTACAAACAAATTCCTTAATAAGATTACCGAAAAAACCTAATTACAAAGGTTCTTAGGAAGTCTTGACTATGTCATTAATTACTATCCAAACATTAGTTGTCTTGCCAAACCTTTACATGACATTTTAAAGACAAAACCCATAATTATAGAATGCTTGAAGGATCAATTCCACTAGCCTTAATCTTCAAAATCCATTACAAAGCCAAGTTGTCAGCCTTTAACAGCAAACAAAAATTTCAATCACAAAAAGATAAAACCCTACCACTTCAAGCTGACCTTTCCAGATCAAACATAGTTATTCCTAAGGCTATCTAGTGGAAAGATATAACCCTTCTAGAAGATTGGATCCACGAAGGTGCTACACAACTAAAACCACAACAACCATTAAAACCAAATTTCCAAATTAATGAAATAACCCACTATATAGATGGAAAAGTTAAATTGTCTTTCCATCGATATTTTTTTGGATGAATCTTCCTAATCCCACACTATAAATCTAGGAAGAATCTCCAAAATCCCTTTAGTTATAAATATACCATACTAAATGGATTCATCCAAAAATTCAACCTCTGATATACCCAATACAAGTTTTTAAAATGCAAATTACACTAAAAATATACCCAAATCTTTGTATACAAACCTTGAATATCAATTAACACGACTAAAAGGTTGATGTCTTCTCCCAAGTGCAGGAGTGTCGAAGTAATAAATAACCCGGCAAGACCGAGGTCGAACCACAGGGAGGTTAATTGTACAAATTATAAACAATAATTATAAAATAACAATAACAACAACAACAATAGTAATAATAATAATAATAATAATAATAATAATAATAACAATAATAATAATAATAATAATAATAGTAGTAGTAGTAGTAGTAGTAGTACTAGTAATAATAATAATAATAATAATAATAATAATAATAATAATAATAAAGAAAGAGAAGAAGAAGAAGAAGATGAGAACTTGGAGATGGAAAATTAATGTAAGGATTAAACAATAATAATAACAAATGTCAAGGTTAGAGGTTCCACTAATGGTATATCAAACAAGTATAGTATAAACTCTTATTATTGAATTGGAAACCACACACAAAGGAGGTTCCAATCAGATTATATATTGTTAAGATGATTACATTAGTCATCTTATTCAATTAATGCTAATACTTGTAAATCTCGTCAAACATTCATGATTATAACTTATGTTAACAACAAATCAAGTTCCTTTCATAGCTCAGGTGTCGGTTATACCATACATTATGGGCTATGAAAGTGCCAAGCATTTGTTGTACCAAGTTTTATACAACATAAATCAAGATTAGTCATTTAACAAGCAAAGTATTAAAGAGTGAACAAGATAACAACTATAAAACATGTTAGTATCAAACATTAAAGTCCATATTAAGTTTACATTATACTTATTCTTACACCATTAGTGTAACCTTTTCACCTTGACATAATTAACTTAGCTAGACATAATGAAAGAAAGAAAAAATAGATAAACAAAATAAGAACATAATAGTTAACTAAATAAAGGAAAGGAAATGAAAGGCATAACCTTAATATTAATGAAAGCAAAGCATAAACATTACAAAAAATACAAAGAGAGAAAGGAAGAGCATGATCTTGATCTGAACACCAAGATGCCTAAATGCATGGCAAATTCCTCCTTTTATAGGCCAAAATTGGGAACTATTGATTTGATGACTAATTGATAAATGGGTGGCCAACTTTTGACTTGGTGACAATCCTTATCTTCTCTTGTCTGCCCAAAACGTCATTGATAACGTCCAAATTGGAGCCAGTTGTAAACATGAAAGTTGTGGGCAATTGTCTCAGCTTTCTTGTGTAAAACATTCAGCTCATTTGGACTTCTAGAACTCCAGATATGACCAAAATACCGAACAGTGCTCGGGCTGGAAGACAAATTCGGGCTTCTTTGTTGTTGCTACAATTTGGACTTGATAATGGCCTTTTTAGATCTTGGGCTCCATATGAAAGTTGTAGGCCTATGTCTTACCTTTCCATCCATATAACTTAGACCTAAATCTGAGATCTGTAACTCCAGATATGGCCCAATTACCAAACAGTGTTCCGGTTTGGATTGCACCGATATCTCTTTTCTAAGTTTGGCCATCTCTTTATCCTTGCAATTTAAGTTCTCCAAGTCATCAATCAATCCTTTCATTTATGTGATAGGCCTGCATTAAAAATAGACATTTACCACAAATTATAGGTATCTTATATTATTAGATACATTCTTATAAAACATATTTTAGTTAAGGAGTTATTGATACTTCAAGTGCAAAATGATGATATAAAACCATGACAAAAATGTACTTTTAAGTACTAATCACACCCCCCAACCAGCTTATTACTAGTCCCTAGTAATCAAAGCATTAAAATAGAAAACAAATTTGCAAATTTCACAAAGCAAGGTATTCATCATTTAACTTCCATTAATTTATCTAGATAAACAAACTCTCATTAAATTTATATATCTGCTCAATACCTCTTAACAAGATATTAATAAACCTTTCTTTTGTGCTCAATGTATCAACACATAATTATGGGGCTTTTCTTGGAAGAAAACAAAATTTTTGTTCTTATGTTTAAGGTTAACTTCCTTGGGTTGGGATTACTATTTTTGTCTTCTCTTTTTTTTTTGTCTCTTTTTTCTTAACTCTATATACATATACTTTAAAAACATCATGCATCTTTAACCCATGTAACGAGCTTTCAACTAATGACTCCCAGACCAGTTGGTCTTAGGGCATTCGGTGTTAAGAAACTCCTACGAGCTTAGTAACTCGGGTCGCAGATACTGATATATAGATAGTGCAATGTTTGATTCCCTTAAGCTTTTCTCCTCAACCCATGTAACAAGCGTTGGGCCAATAGCTCCCAAGTCAGTTGACTTTAGGGTATTAGGTGTTAAAACACCCCTTCGGGCTTAATTGCTTAGGTTAGGGAGGCTACAAAACCAAACTTATCTACATTTTTATTATCATCATTTTTTCTTTTCTTTTTTTTTTTCATGTTTTTTTTTCTTAATTATATACAATCCCTTTTTTCCCTTAGTTGTTACCTTTAACAAAAGAACATAAATAATGTAATAATCCAATATGCAACCCACAATCATATGTTAAAGTGTGTGTGTGTAAATTAAGGTTTAAGAATACATGTTAAATAAGTATGTGAGCAGAATTAAGTGATAACAATGCGAGAGTTTGTAAATCTGAATATTTCAGGAAGTATTATAATAGACCTTATTAAGAATGGTTACTAAGATGCGTCTCAAGAGTCACTTTAACAAAAGAGCTCCTTTACTCTGCCATCCTAGTAACAACAATTATGCACATGCTTTATGAAATGAAAAACAATTTTTTTTTATCAACTACTACCCTCTCCCCCCAACCAAAACGAGACATTGTCCTCAATGTTCTAAGGTAGAAAGATAGAGTATAGAAGATATCACCTGAAATAACGAACACTGACAAAAAGTATAGAAGATATCACCGGTAGAAAGATAGAGTATAGAAGATATCACCTGAAATAACGAACACTGACAAAACCTGAAACACACTGAAACAAAAATAAGAAATAACAAAACACAATAATAAAACCAAAAGACACAAAAATTCACAAATAAAGGCTCAAATCCAATCTAAGCTTTTTACGGCTTCCCGTAGATGACCAATTTATGCGACTCATGGAAGGATCAATCACAGGAATGAAAGATTGTAGTTGGTCAATCAATTGTTCAGCAGTAGTAGCAGAGATTATGATTTGTCGTGCAGAAGATGTTACAAATTCCTGTTCCACAGCATGATCAAGAAAAGACAACAACTTATCATAATAACCATTAACATTTAACAAACCTATGGGTTTATGTTGTATGTACAGTTGGGCCCAAGAGGAAATATGAAAGATCTCTTCCAATGTGCCTAGACCACCTGGTAAAGTAATAAAGGCATCAACATGGTTAAACATTGTATTCATTCGAGCCGACATTGTGGAGACTTGAAGTTCCTCTCCAATTGTTTTTCCAATGATGTCCCCTTGTGCCAAAGCTTGAGGGACGACTCCTAAAACTTGACTACCTCCTAAAAATGCAGTTATTGACACACCTCCCATTAACCCAAGACTGCCTCCCCCATACACTAAATGAATCTTTCTCTCAGCTAGCACCTGACCAAGATTTGCTGATTCTAAGAACTCCTTTTCTTTCCCAGGACTAGATCCACCGAAAACACAAATATTTCTTATTTGATGACTTGAGGAACTTGCCATTTTTACACACTTCTGTATTTGTTGAATGTATGGGTTGAGTAGAAATGAAAGGAAGGAAAACAGGTTTTATAGATGAGGAATTAGAAAGGCAATCATAACACCTATATGTAGGCTAGCTGGAGTCTCACACACTCTCTCTCTCTTTTTATTTATTTCTTTATTTACTTTTTAAAAAAAAGCATGTGTATGTACAGGTAGTTGTGATTGTGGCTCACATCTTCCCTTGGTTTTACATCCAAGAACGGCTTAAACGCCCTCTATGGGTCGGGGATAGGCTTCCCATCCAGTTTTCTTAAAAACTGGCAAGCAGGGTCTTTTTTAGTCAGATTCCCAAAACTAAGTCGATCATGTTCTTTATGAAATAGTGGCCATAAATCATGAATTGCACGATGCACATCTCCACTAGGATGCGTCTCAAGAGTCAATAGAAGATTATCTAAAGACTCCTTACTCAGGTGACACGACGAAAAGATTGATGTCTTCTCCCAAGTGCAGGAGTGTCAAAGTAATAAATAACCCGGTAAGACCGGGGTCGAACCACAGGGAGGTTATTTGTACAAATTATAAATAACAATAATACAATAACAACAACAATAACAATAACAATAACAATAACAA
>NW_011500101.1:14885-28226 GCF_000495115.2 Populus euphratica
TAATAATAATAATAATAATAATAATAATAGTAGTTGTAGTAGTACTAATAATAAAAATAATAATAATAATAATAATAATAATAAAGAAAGAGATGAAGAAGAAGATGATGATGATGAGAACTTGGAGATCAAATATTAATGTAAGGATTAAGCAATAATAATAACAAATGTCAAGGTTAGAGGTTCCATTAATGGTATATCAAACAAGTATAGTATAAACTCTTATTATTGAATTGGAAACCACACACAAAGGAGGTTCCAATCAAATTATATATTGTTAACATGATTACATTAGTCATCTTATTCAATTAATGCTAATACTTGTAAATCTCGTCAAGCATTCATGATTATAACTTATGTTAACAACAAATCAAGTTCCTTTCATAGCTCAGGTGTCGGTTATACCATACATTATGGGCTATGAAAGTGCCAAGCATTTGTTGTACCAAGTGTTATACAACATAAATCAAGATTAGTTATTTAACAAGCAAAGTATTAAAGAGTGAACAAGATAACAAATATAAAACATGTTAGTATCAAACATTAAAGTCCATATTAAGTTTACATTATACTTATTCTTACACCATTAGTGTAACCTTTTCACCTTGACATAATTAACTTAGCTAGACATAATAAAAGAAAGCAAAATAGATAAACAAAATAACAACATAAAAGTTAACTAAGTAAAGGAAAGGAAATGAAAGGCATAAACTTAATATTAATGAAAACAAAGCATAAAAAATACAAAGAGAGAAAGGAAGAGCATGATCTTGATCTGGAAACCAAGATGCCTAAATGCATGGCAAATGCCTCCTTTTATAGGCCAAAATTGGGAACTATTGATTTGATGACTAATTGATAAGTGGGTGGCCAACTTTTGACTTGGTGACAATCCTTATCTTCTCTTGTCTGCCCAAAACGTCATTGATAACGTCAAAATTGGAGCCAGTTGTAAACCTGAAAGTTGTAGGCAATTGTCTCAGCTTTCTTGTGTAAAAAATGCAGCTCATTTGGACTTCTAGAACTCCAGATATGGCCAAAATACCGAACAGTGCTCGGGCTGGAAGACAGATTCGGGCTTCTTTGTTGTTGCTACAATTTGGACTTGATAATGGCCTTTTTAGATCTTGGGCTCCATATGAAAGTTGTAGGCCTATGTCTTACCTTTCCATCCATATAAATTGGACCTAAATCTGAGATCTGTAGCTCCAGATATGACCCAATTACCGAACAGTGTTCCGGTTTGTATTGCACCGACATCTCTTTTCTAAGTTTGGCCATCTCTTTATCCTTGCAATTTAAGTTCTTCAAGTCATCAATCAATCTTTTCATTTATGTGATAGGCCTGCATTAAAAATAGACATTTACCATAAATTATAGGTATCTTATATTATTAGATACATTATTATAAAACATATTTAAGTTAAAGAGTTATTGATACTTCAAGTGCAAAATGATGATATAAAACCATGATAAAAATGCACTTTTAAGTACTAATCACACCCCTCAACCAGCTTATTACTAGTCCCTAGTAATTAAAGCGTTAAAACAATTTGCAAATTTCACAAAGCAAGGTATTCATCATTTAACTTCCATTAATCTATCCAGATAAACAAACTCTCATGAAATTTATATATCTGCTCAATACCACTTAACAAGATATTAATAAACCTTTCTTTTGTGCTCAATGTATCAACACATAATTATGGGGCTTTTCTTGGAAGAAAACAAAATTTTTGTTCTAATGTTTAAGGTTAACTTCCTTGGGTTGGGATTACTATTTTTGTCTTTTTTTTTTCTTTTTTTTTTTTAACTCTATATACATATACTTTAAAAACATCATGCATCTTTAACCCATGTAACGAGCTTTCAGCTAATGACTCCCAGACCAGTTGGTCTTAGGGCATTAGGTGTTAAGACACCCCTACGAGCTTAGTAAATCGGGTCGCAGATACTGATATGTAGATAGTGCAATGTTTGATTCCCTTAAGCTTTTCTCCTCAACCCATGTAACAAGCGTTGGGCCAATAGCTCCCAAGTCAGTTGACTTTAGGGTATTAGGTGTTAAAACACCCCTTCGGACTTAATTGCTTAGGTTAGGGAGGCTACGAAACCAAACTTATCTACATTTTTATTATCATCATTTTTTTTTTCTTTTTCTTTTTTTTTTTCATGTTTTTCTTTTTTTCTTTTTAATTATATACAATCCCTTTCCCTTAGTTGTTACCTTTAACAAAAGAACATAAATAATGTAATAATCCAATATGCAACCCACAATCAAATGTTAAAGTGTGTGTGTGTAAATTAAGGTTTAAAAATACATGTTAAATAAGTATATGAGCAGAATTAAGTGGTAACAATACGAGAGTTTGTAAACCTGAATATTTCTGGAAGTATTATAATAGACCTTGTTAAGAATGGTTACTAAGATGCGTCTCAAGAGTCACTTTAACAAAAGAACTCCTTTACTCTGCCATCCTAGTAACAACAATTATGTACATGCTTTATGAAATGAAAAATAATTTTTTTTTTTTTTTATCAACTACTACCCTCTCCCCCCAACCAAAATGAGACATTGTCCTCAATGTTCTAAGGTAGAAAGATAAAGTATAGAAGATATCACCTGAAATAACGAACACTGACAAAACAGTATAGAAGATATCACCGGTAGAAAGATAGAGTATAAAAGATATCACCTGAAATAACGAACACTGACAAAACCTGAAACACACTGAAACAAAAATAAGAAATAACAAAACATAATAATAAAACCAAAAGACACAAAAAATCACAAATGAAGGCTCAAATCCAATCTAAGCTTTTTACGGCTTCCCTTAGATGACCAATTTATGCGACTCATGGAAGGATCAATCACAGGAATGAAAGATTGTAGTTGGTCAATCAATTGTTCAGCAGTAGCAGCAGAGATTATGATTTGTCGTGCAGAAGATGTTAGAAATTCCTGTTCCACAGCATGATCAAGAAAAGACAACAATTTATCATAATAACCATTAACATTTAACAAACCTATGGGTTTATGGTGAATGTGCAATTGAGCCCAAGAGGAAATATGAAAGATCTCTTCCAATGTGCCTAGACCACCTGGTAAAGCAATAAAGGCATCAGCATGGTTAAACATTGCATTCATTCGAGCCGACATTGTGGAGACCTGAAGTTCCTCTCCAATTGTTTTTCCAATGATGTCCCCTTGTGCCAAAGCTTCAGGGACGACCCCCAAAACTTGACTACCTCCTAAAAATGCAGCTATTGACACACCTCCCATTAACCCAAGACTGCCTCCCCCATACACAGATATTTCTTATTTGATGACTTGAGGAACTTGCCATTTCTACACACTTCTGTATTTGTTGAATGTATGGGTTGAGTAGAAATGAAAGGAAGGAAAAGAGGGTTTTATAGATGAGAAATTAGAAAGGCAATCATAACATCTACATGTAGGCCAGCTGGAGTCTCACACTTTCTCTCTCTCTTTTTATTTATTTATTTATTTACTTTTGAAAAAAACATGTGTATGTACAGGTAGTTGTGATTGTGGCTCACATCTTCCCTTGGTTTTACGTTCAAGAACGGCTTAAACACCCTCTATGGGTCGGGGATAGGCTTCCCATCCAGTTTTCTTAAAAGCTGGCAAACAGGGTCTTTTTTAGTCAGATTCCCAAGACTAAGTTGATCATGTTCTTTATAAAATAGTGGCCATAAATCATGAATTGCACGATGCACATCTCCACTAGAATGCATCTCAAGAGTCAATAGAAGATTATCTAAAGACTCCTTACTCAGGCCATCCTTAATGAATTGTATTTTATCTTCACGATTTATAGATACCATTCCTAAAGAACGACATTGTGTATTACAAGTCCATCTAGCACATCGATGACAAACTTGGAGTCGTTTTGCACGACGTTTCTTTGCAAAAGTGCTTTTACCTGTTCCAGGCATGTGTGAAATAAAGGAATTAGAGGACTCACCTGATAATCGGACCTTTGCTTCAATCAACCAGCGAATATCTTCAGGAATTCCATGATTCATTAACAATCTCAATCTTGCACATCTAGCACGATAAAGTTTTGTAATCGCATTCTGAGGCAGAGCGGGAAAATAGTTTTTCAATTTTTCAAGATTAGTGTCCATTTTCAAATGAGAATTGGAAGAGAGATTCAAAGAATTGCACAGATATATACACAAATATCAGTAATTGTGGGAAACTGAAAGAACCGACTTAAGTCACGGAGTACCGTTATCCGCCATTTGACCGGGGTGAGAGAAACTAGCAAAAATCACTCAAAAAGAAACATAAAAAAAAAATGTGAGAAAAACAAAATAATCAACCTTTATCTACAAGATCATTCAAACTAGCTGATTCCTTTTCACTAGGAAAATTATCAAAGTAAGCTTTCAAACGATGTCCATTTTCCTTAAAATCATTGTCATTCATTGAATTCTCAATATCACAGGCCCCATAAGGATTGGTCCATCTTAATCTTAGCTCTTTAGGGAGTGCATAGAGTTGAGAATCATAAAACAAAACTTTTTGACCAGTGTCAATTTTTTGACAATTTTCACAAGTTTTGCAGAATGCATGTGTGTCCTTGAACATGGTGGGCCAATAAAATCCATTTTGAAAGATTTTTGCAGCAGTCTTTTTTGACGAGAAATAACTTTCACATGCTTCAAAATGACAAAGTTTAATGACACTACTTACCTCATTGTCCGGAATGAATCTTTGAAATATTTGATCAGGACAATATTTGAATAAGTTAGGGTCATCACAATAAAAGCTCTTCACTTCGTTCAAAAACTTTTCTTTGTCTTGAATACTCCAATCAGTTGGCAAATCTCCTAAAGCAAGAAAATTGATATTTTTATCATACCAAGGCATTGGACTAAGAGAAAGTAAGGATTCGTTAGGAAAGTAATCATCGATTGGTGTGATGTTAGATGTCGAATCTGTTGTCATTGTTGACAAAAGATTCGCATCAACATTTTCTATGCGTTTTTCATCCGTGATTTCTTCCTCAGAATAAATCATTTGCAAATCTTCAGATTCATCCAATTCATTTTTACTTAAAGTAGATTCAAGTTGATCATAAACTAATTCGTCAATATGATCTACTTCTTGTAAATCATTATCATCTCCAGGTTGCTTGCAAATGTTGAAAATATTCATCTCCAATGTCATGTTTCCAAATGATAGCTTCATCAGTCCATTCCTACAATTAATCAATGCGTTAGATGTTGCAAGAAACGGACGTCCTAAAATAACAGGAAATGAATTACATGCTTCAACAGGTTTTGTGTCCAAGACAATAAAATCCACAGGATAAATGAATTTATCGACTTGTACTAACACATCTTCAATTATTCCTCTAGGCACTTTTACAGATCTATCGGCAAGTAAAAGAGATATAGAAGTTGGTTTTAACTCACCTAGATTGAGACTCTAAAAAACTGAATATGGAAGTAAATTCACACTAGCACCAAGATCAAGTAAGGCTCTTTCATATGGACAGATTGGAAACATGTATTCAAGAAGTGAAAGTGGATGATCTTCGATATTCAGGCCTGCATTATACTTGGTCGAATCAATGTCCTGAGAATCTGATTATGCGAAAACTAGATAGAGTGCTTGTCAATGAGAAATGGAATCTGAACTTCCCTTTTTCAGAAGCGAGATTTTTGTCATCGGGTATGTCAGACCATTCTCCTATAGTGGTAAAGGTTACTAGTGATTATCAGAATATAAAGAAACCATTCAGATTCTTTGATATGTGGATGGACCATGACGAGTTCATGCCCTTGGTGAGGAAAGTATGGGAACACAATTCGGGGGGTTGTCCAATGTATCAGTTGTGTTGCAAGCTAAGAAAACTAAAACGGGAATTGAAACTTTTCAATATGACTCACTTCTCCAACATTTCAGATAGAGTCAAAGATGCGAAAGATGAAATGGATAAGGCTCAACAGGCTCTCCATACAGCACATGGGAATCCAACTTTGTGCATGCGAGAAAGGGATGCTGTACGTAACTATGCTTCTATCGTCAAAGCCGAAGAGAGTTTTTTCAAACAGAAGTCAAGGATACAGTGGCTTAGCTTGGGGGATCAGAATACTAGCTACTTTCACAAATCAGTAAATGGAAGACAGCATAGAAATAAACTTCTTTCACTTACAAAGGAGGATGGAGAGGTTGTCGAAGGACATGAGGCAGTTAAATCAGAAGTCGTTGCTTACTTCCAGCGTGTGTTAAGAGTGGAACATATGCCTAGGGTTCTAAATGAGGAAGAGATGGAATCGGCAATTAACTTGAAACTGTCTTCGACGCAACAACATGTATTAGCACAAGATGTAACAAGGGAGGAGATTAAGCATGCTATGTTTAGTTTGAAGAACAACAAAGCCCCTGGTCCGGATGGATTTAACGCAGGTTTCTTCAAAAGAATGTGGCACATAGTTGGGGAAGATGTAATCAACGCTGTTAGCTCCTTCTTTCAGACTCGGAGAATGCTTAAGGAAATGAATGCTACATCCATTTCCCTTATTCCTAAAGTTGCCAATCCTACGAGGTTGACAGATTTTCGTCCTATATCTTGCTGCAATACCGTGTACAAATGCATTTCTAAGATTCTAGCTGGGAGAATCAAAGCTGTTTTGCCATCCTTAGTAGGTCCGTATCAGACTGCTTTTATCTCTAGACGGAGAATCAGCGACAACATTCTTTTGTCTCAGGAACTAATGAAAGGCTATCATAAATCTACGGGACCTGCCCGTTGTGCTATGAAAGTAGATCTGATGAAGGCTTATGACTCGGTTCGGTGGGATTTCGTTGACGCTACGTTAAGAAAAATGGGATTCCCTAGAACAGTCATTGATTGGATTATGGTTTGTGTTACATCATGTCAATTCTCTATCAACGTCAATGGTGAGCTTGCAGGTTATTTTCAAGGGGGGAGAGGGCTTCGACAAGGGGATCCACTTTCTCCATAGGGCTGCGACAAGGGGATCCACTTTCTCCATATTTGTTTGTCCTATGTATGGAAATCCTTTCAGGGCTATTCTGCAAGATGAGTGCCAACCAAAACTTCAAGTTCCACTGGAGATGCAAGAAGGACAACATTTCTCATCTTTGTTTTGCTGATGACTTGATGATTTTTAGCAAAGGAGATGTAAACTCAATTCGTATGATCGAAACTGTGCTCACAAAGTTTCAAGACCTATCAGGTCTGTATCCAAATCCAAATAAAAGTGACATCTTCTTAAGCGGTGTGTTAAATGCTGAGAGGGAAGAGATTATTCATGTTCTTGGGTTTGCAGAGGGGGAGCTCCCTATGAAATATTTGGGAGTGCCTCTTATCTCGTCCAGACTACAGGCTATTTATTGTAAGGGTCTCGTGGATCGAATCACCTCTAAAGTTCGACATTGGACTTGTAGAACACTCTCGTATGCAGGACGAGTACAACTGATTAATTCAGTTTTATTTTCCATCCAAGTCTATTGGGCATCTCTCTTCCTCTTACCTGAGTTTTATTTTCCATCCAGGTCTATTGGGCATCTCTCTTCCTCTTACCTGGGCAAGTCATAAAAAGTGTGGAGCAAATTATGAGATCCTTTCTTTGGTCAGGTTCAGATATGAGAACTACTAGGGCTAAAGTGGCTTGGGATCAGGTATGTCTTCCAAAAAAGGAGGGGGGGCTAGGAATAAAGAGGATAACAGAATGGAACAAGATTGCTTTGTTGAAACACATTTGGAACCTGTGCAATGACTCAGATGGCTCAATCTGGTCTACTTGGATCAGATGTAATCTGTTGCGAGGTAGGAATTTCTGGACAATCAAGACGCCACAGAATTGCTCTTGGGCATGGAGAAAGATTCTAAAGCTCAGATCCTTAGCATGGCCAAAGATGAAGTACATCATAGGGGATGGCAGGACAACTTCTCTATGGTTTGACAATTGGCATCCTCACAGCCCGCTCGCAGATTCTTATGGCGATAGATTCATCTATGATTCAGGTATGGAAAAGAACGCGAAGGTGAATATGCTGATTCATAACTCAGAATGGAAAATTCCTACCACTCACGCTATTGGCTGGCACCCCATTGTAGAAGCTATTCCTTCCAATTCTAAACCAATGATAGGGCAAAATGATGAGATTGTTTGGCTGGATTCACCAAATCACAGATTCTCGATCAAAATAGCTTGGGAACAACTAAGATTTCATCATACGATGGTCGAATGGCATGACATTGTGTGGTTCAAGAATGCTGTTCCAAGACATTCGTTTCTTCTTTGGGTGGCTGTCCAACAGAAACTCACAACTCAAGATAGACTTCATCGATTTTGGGTGGCTGTCCAACAGAAACTATGCTGTTCCAAGACATTCGTTTCTTCTATGGGTGGCTGTCCAACAGAAACTCACAACTCAAGATAGACTTCATCGATTTGGTATACATGGTCCCAATAGATGCTCACTCTGTCTCCGCAATAACGAAGATCACAACCACTTGTTCTTTGAATGCTCCTACACTAAAGCGATCTGGTGGGATGTTTGTGACAGATGCAACATTCCAAGAATGATAAAAGGATGGGATGAATGGATTCGATGGGCCACTGTCACTTGGCATGGCAAAAGTTTCGTCAATTTTTCTCGTAAACTCAGTTTTGCAGCTACAGTGTATCATATCTGGCAAGAAAGGAATGCAAGGACCTTTGCTGGAATATCGAGAACTCAGAATTTGGTCTTTCATCAAATCGAATGTATCATCCGTGATAAGCTTGATTTGATGAGGAACGTCCTACCAACAGAAGAAAATAAAAGGATCCAACGAGCTTGGAGGGTCAATAACATAGATTCTTCATTTGATATTTAGCTGGTTGTATTGGTTTCCCTAACTAATCAAGTTAGGTCTTGAGTTTTCTGTTCGGTGGCTAGCCTGTAGCCATCTGTTGTTTTACATTTCTGTTCTCATTGTAAATCTGGGGTATGCCCCTTATAATCTTTGTATCGTTTTCCTTTAATATATACGTCAACTTACCAAAAAAAAAAAGTAAGGCTCTTTCAATTTTATGCTCTCCAATAAAGCAAGAAATTGTAGGACAACCAGGGTCTTTATATTTCAAAGCATTATTGTTTTGAAGAATAGCACTTACTTGTTCGGCTAGAAAGGCTTTCTTTTTCACATTCAGTTTCCTCTTCACAGTGCAGAGATCTTTCAAAAATTTAGCATAGGCAGGAACCTGTTTAATTGCATCCAGCAAAGGTATATTAATCCTTACCTGTTTGAAAATTTCAAAAATTTCAGAGTTGTGATTGACTTTCCTTTGTTTGGTCATGGCTTGAGGAAATGGAAGTGCTGGCGGTGAATCAGTCATTTCTTTGCAATTTTTAGATTCAACCCCTTCCTTACCCTCAGAGATTGACTCATCATCTTTCAAGAGAGGGTTTTTCAATAACCTTACCACTGCGCAGAGTAGTGACTGATTTGACTTGATCCATGTGTTGACTTTCGGAACTACTTGCATTTGCATTGTATTGCCCCTTGGGATTTTGTTGTGGTTGAGATGGAAACTTACCTTTCTCTTGGAAACTAAGAGCAGATGTTAGTTTAGCAAGAGTATGTTTCAAATCTGTCATGTTTTGAGCAAGTTGAGTATTGATTGTCTCTTGCTTTTCAATGAATGCATGCAATGTTTCCTCATGATTTCTTCTAGGAGGTGGAGCATAAGGAGGTGCATATCCATGAGAATTTTGGAAATTGTGGTGTGCTTGAAACGGTGCTTGTGAAGTTTGTGCATTGTTGTTCTCACTCTTCCAACTGAAATTTGGGTGATTTCTCCAACCCGGGTTGTATGTTTGGGAGTATGGGTTGTTGTTGGCCCTTTGAAAACTGTTTAAAGCATGGGCTTGTTCATGGAGACATTCCTTAAAAGAAGGCAAGGTTGGACAATCGTTGGTTGAGTGTTTATTTGTTTCACAGATTTGACACACAATGTTTTCAACAGATTTTAATTCACCACTCTTTTTCAATTCTAGTGCCTCGACTTTTCTAGCTAAAGATGCAAACTTGGCTTGAAGGTCATGATCTTCCCTAAGGTTGTACATCCCTCCACTAGATGTATGAGGTTGAGTTTTACTCGGTGCCTCATATGTACCCGCAGTGTCCCAATTTTGAGCATTTTCAGCTAACAAGTCTAAGTACTCCATTGCTTCATTAGGGTCTTTATCTTCAAAAGTTCCATTGCACATCAATTCAACCATTTGCCTATCTTTAGGTGTTAACCCTTCATAGAAATGTGAAACCAATCTCCATGTTTCAAAACTATGATGAGGGCAAGTACTAAGCAAGTCTCGATACCTATCCCAACATTGGTAAAATGTTTCTCCTGGTTTTTGAGTGAAAGTGGTGATTTGTCTCTTGAAAGAGTTTGTTCTATGAGATGGGAAAAACTTCTTTAAAAACTGTTGTTGCATTTCATCCCAAGCACAAATGGATCCTGGTCTCAAATTTTGTAGCCATGTTTTAGCTTTATCTTTTAATGAAAAAGGGAAAAGCTTTAATCTGATGGTGTTCATGCTACAATTTAAATTATTATATGTGTTACAGACCTCCTCAAATTCCCTTAAATGCAAGTATGGATTTTCCAATTCTAAACCATGAAAAGAAGGTAAAAGTTGAATAATACCTGGTTTAAAATTAAAATGAGATGCATCAGGAGGAAAAACTATGCATGATGGTGCACTTGTTCTTGTAGGATTCATGTGGTCTCTAAGTGTTCTAGCACGGTTATTCTCATTATTTTCATTATGAAGTGATTGATTATCTTCTTCGGCCATATTTTCTGAAAATGATGAGGATACCCTACAAAGTCTACCACTTGATGTACGTGACCACACTCTCATGCACGTGTAGGAATAGAATAAATGAAAAAAGAAAACAAAAGAAGAAGAAATAAGAGACAAGAAACAAAGTTATATACAAGAAAAGTGAAAAGAAAAAGAAAATAAAATAAATATTATAATTTATACAAAACTTACCTCCCCGGCAACGGCGCTAAAAACTTGACACGACGAAAAGATTGATGTCTTCTCCCAAGTGCAGGAGTGTCGAAGTAATAAATAACCTGGCAAGACCGGGGTCGAACCATAGGGAGGTTAATTGTACAAATTATAAACAACAATTATAAACAACAATAATAGCAATAATAACAATAACAACTATAATAATAATAATAATAATAATAATAATAATAACAGTAGTAATACTAATAATAATAGTAATATAATAATAATAATAATAATAATAATAATAAAGAAAAAGAAGGAGAAGAAAAAGATGATGAGAACTTGGAGATGAAAAATTAATGTAAGGATTAAACAATAATAATAACAAATGTCAAGGTTAGAGGTTCCACTAATGGTATGTCAAACAAGTATAGTATAAACTCTTATTATTCAATTGGAAACCACACACAAAGGAGGTTCCAATCATATTATAAATTGTTAACATGATTACATTAGTCATCTTATTCGATTAATGCTAGTACTTGTAAATCTCGTCAAGCATTCATGATTATAACTTATGTTAACAACAAATCAAGTTCCTTTCATAGCTCAGGTGTCGGTTATACCATACATTATGGGCTATGAAAGTGCCAAGCATTTGTTGTACCAAGTGTTATACAACATAAATCAAGATTAGTCATTTAACAAGTAAAGTATTAAAAAGTAAACAAGATAACAAATACAAAACATGTTAGTATCAAACATTAAAGTCCATATTGAGTTTACACTATACTTATTCTTATACCATTAGTGTAGCCTTTTCACCTTGACATAATAAACTTAGCTAGACATAATGAATGAAAGAAAGATAAATAAACAAAATAAAAACATAAATAAGATAAAAGTTAACTAGGAAAATGAAAGGAAATGAAAGACATAAACTTAATATTAATGAAAGCAAAGCATAAGCAATACAAAAAAAAATACAAAGAGAGAAAGGAAGAGCATGATCTTGATCTAGAAACCAAGATGCCTAAATGCATGGCAAATGCCTCCTTTTATAGGCCAAAATTGGGAACTATTGATTTGATGACTAATTGATAAGTGGGTGGCCAACTTTTGACTTGGTGACAATCCTTATCTTCTCTTGTCTGCCCAAAACGTCATTGATAACGTCAAAATTGGAGCCAGTTGTAAACATGAAAGTTGTAGGCAATTGTCTCAGCTTTCTTGTGTAAAACATTCAGCTCATTTGGACTTCTATAACTCCAAATATGGCCAAAATACCGAACAGTGCTCGGGCTGGAAGATAGATTCAGGCTTCTTTGTTGTTGCTACAATTTGGACTTGATAATGGCCTTTTTAGATCTTGGGCTCCATATCAAAGTTGTAGGCCTATGTCTTACCTTTCCATCCATATAAATTGGACCTAAATCTGAGATCTGTAGCTCCAGATATGACCCAATTACAGAACAGTGTTCCAGTTTGGATTGCACCGACATCTCTTTTCTAAGTTTGACCATCTCTTTTCCTTTGCAATTTAAGTTTTTAAAGTCATCAATCAATATTTTCATTTATGTGATAGGCCTGCATTAAAAATAGACATTTACCACAAATTATAGGTATCTTATATTATTAGATACATTATTATAAAACATATTTTAGTTAAGGAGTTATTGATACTTCAAGTGCAAAATGATGATATAAAACCATGATAAAACTGCACTTTTAAGTACTAATCACTCAACATGACCTAAAATGAAATATTTAGTATTATAATACCAAAAACATAACAAATCTCAATTTATAGGTCATTATCTTATGTCTAGGTATCCAAAACCCCTTTTCCAACAGAATTGAACCTCAAACTAACCTCAAAAAACTGATATCAAAATACCAAAATTTAATATATGGTGCAATCTGATCTCTAATAGATAGTATATGAAGTTGAAAATGATTCTGAGGTAATTTTCTTATAGTTCACTAATCTGCGACAAAATTGAATCATCCTTCAAATTTCATCTAATCTCTCTTTCTCTTTTTTCTTTTTTTTATATATATGTTATTGATATGATTAGAGACGATAACAAGATGAAATATAACATCTTTTTTCTTTTTTCTTTTTTTGCTTAGATGATGTGAACACAAAGAACAAGAAGATGAACGACACAAACATTGAAAAACTTAAAGGAACACTAAAAAAACAAAAATAATAGAAGGATATGAACTCGTTTTAGAGCCAAACTCTAATACCAACTAATGCGAACCTTGTCCTCACGTAGTCATGTAACCCACAATCAAGATTGAGATATAATCTTGGA
>NW_011500101.1:28568-82630 GCF_000495115.2 Populus euphratica
TAATAATAATAATAATAATAATAATAAAGAAAAAGAAGGAGAAGAAGAAGAAGAAGATGAGAACTTTGAGATGGAATATTAATGTAACGATTAAACAATGATAATAACAAATGTCAAGGTTAGAGGTTCCACTAATGGTATATCAAACAAGTATAGTATAAACTCTTATTATTGAATTGGAAACCACACACAAAGGAGGTTCCAATCAGATTATATATTGTTAACATGATTACATTAGTCATCTTATTCAATTAATGCTAATACTTGTAAATCTCGTCAAGCATTCATGATTATAACTTATGTTAACAATAAATCAAGTTCCTTTCATAGCTCAGGTGTCGGTTATACCATACATTATGGGCTATGAAAGTGCCAAGCATTTGTTGTACCAAGTGTTATACAACATAAATCAAGATTAGTTATTTAACAAGCAAAGTATTAAAGAGTGAACAAGATAACAAATATAAAACATGTTAGTATCAAACATTAAAGTCCATATTAAGTTTACATTATACTTATTCTTACACCATTAGTGTAACCTTTTCACCTTGACATAATTAACTTAGCTAGACATAATGAAAGAAAGCAAAATAGATAAACAAAATAAGAACATAAAAGTTAACTAAGTAAAGGAAAGGAAATGAAAGGCATAAACTTAATATTAATGAAAACAAAGCATAAAAAATACAAAGAGAGAAAGGAAGAGCATGATCTTGATCTGGAAACCAAGATGCCTAAATGCATGGCAAATGCCTCCTTTTATAGGCCAAAATTGAGAACTATTGATTTGATGACTAATTGATAAGTGGGTGACCAACTTTTGACTTGGTGACAATCCTTATCTTCTCTTGTCTGCCCAAAACGTCATTGATAACGTCAAAATTGGAGCCAGTTGCAAACATGAAAGTTGTAGGCAATTGTCTCAGCTTTCTTGTGTAAACAATTCAGCTCATTTGGACTTCTAGAACTCCAGATATGGCCAAAATACCGAACAGTGCTCGGGCTGGAAGACAGATTCGGGCTTCTTTGTTGTTGCTACAATTTGGACTTGATAATGGCCTTTTTAGATCTTGGGCTCCATATGAAAGTTGTAGGTCTATGTCTTACCTTTCCATCCATATAAATTGGGCCTAAATCTGAGATCTGTAGCTCTAGATATGACCCAATAACCGAACAGTGTTCCGGTTTGGATTGCACCGACATCTCTTTTCTAAGTTTGACCATCTCTTTGCCCTTGCAATTTAAGTTCTTAAAGTCATCAATCAATCCTTTCATTTACGTGATAGGCCTGCATTTAAAATGAACATTTACCACAAATTAAAGGTATCTTATATTATTAGATATATTATTATAAAACATGCTTTAGTTAAGGAGTTATTGATACTTCAAGTGCAAAATGATGATATAAAACCATGACAAAAATGCACTTTTAAGTACTAATCACACCCTCGAACCAGCTTATTACTAGTCCCTAGTAATCAAAGCGTTAAAACAATTTGCAAATTCCACAAAGCAAGGTATTCATCATTTAACTTCCATTAATCTATCCAGATAAACAAACTTTCATGAAATTTATATATCTGCTCAATACCTCTTAACAAGATATTAATAAACCTTTCTTTTGTGCTTAATGTGTCAACAAATAATTATGGGGCTTTTCTTGGAAGAAAACAAAATTTTTGTTCTAATGTTTAAGGTTAACTTCCTTGGGATGGGATTATTATTTTTGTCTTTTTTTTTTTACTTTTTTTTTTTGAAAATATATATACATATAATTTAAAAACATCATGCATCTTTAACCCATGTAACGAATTTTCAGCTAATGACTTCCAAACCAGTTGGTCTTAGGGCATTAGGTGTTAAGACACCCCTACGAGCTTAGTAACTCGGGTCGCAGATACTGATATGTAGATAGTGCAATGTTTGATTCCCTTAAGCTTTTCTCCTCAACCCATGTAACAAGCATTGGGCCAATAGTTCCCAAGTCAGTTGACTTTAGGGTATTAGGTGTTAAAACACCCCTTCGGGCTTAATTGCTTAGGTTAGGGAGGCTACGAAACCAAACTTATCTATATTTTTATTATCATCATTTTTTTTCTTTTTTTTTTCATGTTTTTGTTTTTTTTATTTTTTTTCTTTTTTTTCTTTCTCTTTTTTTTCATGTTTTTTTTTTTAATTATATACAATCCCTTTCCCTTAGTTGTTACCTTTAACAAAAGAACATAAATAATGTAATAATCCAATATGCAACCCACAATCATATGTTAAAGTGTGTGTGTGTAAATTAAGGTTTAAGAATACATCTTAAATAAGTATATGAGCAGAATTAAGTGGTAGCAATACGAGAGTTTGTAAACCTGAATATTTCACGAAGTATTATAATAGACCTTGTTAAGAATGGTTACTAAGATGCGTCTCAAGAGTCACTTTAACAAAAGAGCTCATTTACTCTACCATCCTAGTAAAACAATTATGCACATGCTTTATGAAATGAAAAATAATTTTTTTTTTTATCAACTACTACCCTCTCCCCCCAACCAAAACGAGACATTGTCCTCAATGTTCTAAGGTAGAAAGATAGAGCATAGAAGATATCACCTGAAATAATGAACATTAACAAACCTGAAACACACTGAAACAAAAATAAGAAATGACAAAACACAAATATTATGTTATTAATAAAAAGAAAAGACACAAATTTTTACAAGCTAAGACTCAAATCGCAGTTGTGATTGTGGTTCACATCTTCCCTTGGTTTTACGTCCAAGAACGACTTAAACGCCCTCTATGGGTCGGGGATAGGCTTCCCATCCAGTTTTCTTAAAAACTGGCAAACAGGGTCTTTTTTTAGTCAGATTCCCAAGACTATGCCAAGCATGTTCTTTATGAAAATGGGTTCCTAAGTTATGAATTGCACGATGCTTATCTTGACTATGATGAGACTTAAGAGTCAATAGAAGATTATCTAAAGACTCTCTGTGTTTTGAAATAAATCCCACCTTTTGATAATTTTCACAGTTTTTGCAAAATGCATGTGACTCCTTAAATATGGTTGGCCAGGAAAATCCACTTTGTAAGATTTCTACAATCCTCTTTTTTGAAGAGAAATGATCCCCACATGCCTTAGAGAGACAAAATTTAATGAAATTACTTACCTCATTGTCGAAAATGCATTTTTGAAATATTTGATCAGGACAATAATTGAATAAGTAAGGGTCATCCCAACAAAAATTTTGCTCGTTGCTCAAAAATTTTCTTTTGTCTTCAATACTCCAGTGAGCTGGCAAAAATCCTGAAGTAAGAAAATTGATATTTTTAGCAAACCAAGGCATTGAATTAAGAGAAAGTAGAGATTCATCAAGAAAGTAATCATCGATTGGTGTGATGTCGGGTGTCGAATCTGTTGTCACTTTTGATAAAAGATTCGCATCAACCTTTTCGATGCCTTTTTCATCCTCGATTTCTTCCTGATTGGTCATGGCATGAGAAAATGGAAGTGCTGGCGGAGAATCAGTCGTTTCTTTGCAATTTTCAGATTCAACCCCTTCCTTACCCTCAGAGATTGACTCATCATCTTTCTCATAAGGTTCAAGAGAGGGTTTTTCAATAACCTTACCACTACGTAGAGTAGTGACTGATTTGACTTGATCCATGTGTTGGCTTTTGGAACTACTTGCATTTGCATTGTATTGCCCCTTGGGATTTTGTTGTGGTTGAGATGGAAACTTACCTTTCTCTTGGAAACTGAGAGCAGATGTTAATTTTGCAAGAGTATCTTTAAAATCTATCATGTTTTGAGCAAGTTGAGTGTTGATTGTCTCTTGCTTTTCAATGAATGCATATAAAGTTTCCTCAAAATTACTTCTAAGAGGTGGAGCATAAGAAGGTGCATATCCATAAGAATTTTGGAAATTATGGTGTGCTTGAAACTGTGGTGGTGAAGTTTGTGCATTGTCACTCTTCCAACTAAAATTTAGGTGATTTCTCCAACCAGGATTGTATGTTTGTGAATATGGGTTGTGATTGGACGTTTCGAAACTGTTTAAAACATGGGCTTGTTCATGGAGACATTCCTTAAAAGAAGGCAAGGTTGGACAATCGTTGGTTGAGTGTTCATTTGTTTCACATATTTGACACACAATGTTTTCAACAGATTTTAATTGACCACTCTTTTTCAATTCTAGTGCCTCGACTTTTCTAGCTAAAGATGCAAACTTAGCTTGAAGGTCATGATCTTCCCTAAGGTTGTACATACCTCCACTAGATGTATGAGGTTGAGTTTTACTCGGTGCCTCATAAGTACCCGCGGTGTCCCAATTTTGAGCATTTTCAGCTAACAACACTTGGTGCCTCATATATACCCGCGGTGTCCCAATTTTGAGCATTTTCAGCTAATAAGTCTAAGTACTCCATTGCTTCATCAGGGTTTTTATCTTCAAAAGTTCCATTGCACATCAATTCAACCATTTGCCTATCTTTAGGTGTTAACCCTTCATAGAAATGTGAAACCAATCTCCATGTTTCAAAACCATGATGAGGGCAAGTACTAAGCAAGTCTCGATACCTATCCCAACATTGGTAAAATGTTTCTCCTGGTTTTTGAGTGAAAGTGGTGATTTGTCTTTTGAAAGAGTTTGTTCTATGAGATGGGAAAAACTTCTTTAAAAACTGTTGTTGCATTTCATCCCAAGCACGAATGGATCCTGGTCTTAAATTTTGTAGCCATGTTTTAGCTTTATCTTTTAATGAAAAAGGAAAAAGCTTTAATCTGATGGTGTTCATGCTACAATTTAAGTTATTATATGTGTTGCACACCTCCTCAAATTCCCTTAAATGCAAGTATGGATTTTCCAATTCTAAACCATGAAAATAAGGTAAAAGTTGAATAATACCTGGTTTAAAATTAAAATGAGATGCATCAGGAGGAAAAACTATGCATGATGGTGCACTTGTTCTTCGAGGATTCATATGGCACTAATCTATGCTAGCTCGGTTATTCTCATTATTTTCATTATGAAGTGAATCGTTGTCTTCTTCGGAGATATTTTCTGAAAATGATGAGGATATCCTACAAAGTCTACCACTTGATGTACGTGACCACACTCTCATGCACGTGTAGGAATAGAATAAAAGGAAGAAGAAAACAAAAGAAGAAGAAACAAGAGAAAAGAAACAAAGTTATATACAAGAAAAGTGAAAAGAGAAAATAAAATAAATACTATAATTTATACAAGAACTTACCTCCCCGGCAACGGCGCCAAAAACTTGACACGACTAAAAGGTTGATGTCTTCTCCCAAGTGCAGGAGTGTCGAAGTAATAAATAACCCGGCAAGACCGGGGTCGAACCACAGGGAGGTTAATTGTACAAATTATAAATAACAATAATACAACAACAATAACAATAACAATAACAACAACAACAATAATAATAATAATAATAATAATAATAATAGTAGTAGTAGTAGTAGTAGTAGTAGTAGTAATAATAATAATAATAATAATAAAGAAAGAGAAGAAGAAGATGATGATGAGAACTTGGAGATGGAAAATTAATGTAAGGATTAAACAATAATAATAACAAATGTCAAGGTTAGAGGTTCCACTAATGGTATATCAAACAAGTATAGTATAAACTCTTATTATTGAATTGGAAACCACACACAAAGGAGGTTCCAATCAGATTATATATTGTTAACATGATTACATTAGTCATCTTATTCAATTAATGCTAATACTTGTAAATCTCGTCAAGCATTCATGATTATAACTTATGTTAACAACAAATCAAGTTCCTTTCATAGCTCAGGTGTCGGTTATACCATGTAAATCTCGTCAAGCATTCACGATTATAACTTATGTTAACAACAAATCACGTTCCTTTCATAGCTCAGGTGTCGGTTTTACCATACATTATGGGCTATGAAAGTGCCAAGCATTTGTGCTGCCAAGTGATATATATCAAGATGAAAGATTAGTCATTTAACAAGCAAAGTATTAACTAGTGAACAAGCTAGATTCTATAACGTGTTAGTATCAAACATAAAAGTCCATATTAAGTTGACATTATACTGACAAGCACATCATTAGTGAAGCCCTTTCACCTTGACATAACTAACTTAGCTAGACATAATGAAAGAAAGAAAAATAGTTAAACAAAACAAGAACATAAAAGTTAACTAAGTAAAGGAAAGGAAATGAAAGGCATAAACTTAATATTAATGAAAACAAAGCATAAAAAATACAAAGAATACAAAGAGAGAAAGAAAGAGCATGATCTTGATCTGGAAACCAAGATGCCTAAATGCATGGCAAATGCCTCCTTTTATAGGCCAAAATTGGGAACTATTGATTTGTTGGCCCATTGATAAGTGGGTGGCCAACTTTTGACTTGGTGACAATCCTTATCTTCTCTTGTCTGCCCAAAACGTCATTGATAACGTCACAATTGGAGCCAGTTGCAAACATGAAAGTTGTAGGCAATTGTCTCAGCTTTCTTGTGTAAACAATTCAGCTCATTTGGACTTCTAGAACTCCAGATATGGCCAAAATACCGAACAGTGCTCGGGCTGGAAGACAGATTCGGGCTTCTTTGTTGTTGCTACAATTTGGACTTGATAATGGCCTTTTTAGATCTTGGGCTCCATATGAAAGTTGTAGGCCTATGTCTTACCTTTCCATCCATATAAAGTGGACCTAAATCTGAAATATATAGCTCTAGATATGACCCAATTACTGAACAGTGTTTCGGTTTGGATTGCACCGACATCTCTTTTCTAAGTTTGGCCATCTCTTTATCCTTGCAATTTAAGTTCTTCAAGTCATCAATCAATCCTTTCATTTATGTGATAGGCCTACATTAAAAATAGACATTTACCACAAATTATAGGTATCTTATATTATTAGATACATTATTATAAAACATATTTTAGTTAAGGAGTTATTGATACTTCAAGTGCAAAATGATGATATAAAACCATGATAAAAATGCACTTTTAAGTACTAATCACACCCCCCAACCAGCTTATTACTAGTCCCTAGTAATCAAAGCGTAAAATAGAAAAACAATTTGTATATTCCACTAAGTACTAATCACTATCACATAAATGAAATGATTGATTGATGAATTTAAGAACTGAAATTGAAAGGACAAAGAGATGACCAAACTTAGAAAAGAGATGTCGGTGCAATCTAAATCGGAACACTGTTCGGTAATTGGGTCATATCTGGAGCTGTAGATCTCAAATTTAGGTCCACTCTATATGGATGGAAAGGTAAGACGTAGGCCTACAACATTCATATGGAGCCCAAGATCTAAAAAGGTCATTTTCAAGTCTAAATTATAGCAACAACAAAGAAGTCTGAATCTGCCTTCCAGCTCGAACACTATTTAGTGTTTGGCCCGAGCACTTTCATGTTTTCAAGTAGCTCTAATTTTGACGTTATCAATGATGTTTTGGGCAGACAAGTGAAGATAAGGATTGTCACCAAGTCAAGAGTTGGGCACTCACTCATCAATTAGTCATCAAATCAATAGTTCCCAATTTTTGCCTATAAAAGAAGGCATTTGCCATGCATTTAGACATCTTGGTTTCCAGATCAAGATCATGCTCTTGCTTTCTCTCTTTGTATTTTTTGTAATGTTTATACTTTGCTTTCATTAATATCAAGTTTATGCCTTTCATTTACTTAGTTAACTTTTATCTTATTTATGTTCTTATTTTGTTTATTTATTTTTCTTTCTTTCATTATGTCTAGCTAAGTTTATTATGTCAAGGTGAAAATGTTACACTAATGGTGTAAGAATAAGTATAGTGTAAACTTAATATGGACTTTAATGTTTGATACTAACATGTTTTTTATTTGGTATCTTGTTCACTCTTTAATACTTTGCTTGTTAAATGACTAATATTGATTTATGTTGTATAACACTTGGTATAACAAATGCTTGGCACTTTCATAGTTCATACTGTATGGTATAACCGACACTTGAGCTATGAAAGGAACTTGATTTGTTGTTAACATAAGTTATAATCATGAATGCTTGATGAGATTTACAAGTATTAGCATTAATCGAATAAGATGACTAATGTAATCATATTAACGATATATAATCTGATTAGAACCTCCTTTGTATGTGGTTTCCAATTGAATAATAAGAGTTTATACTATACTTGTTTGACATACCATTAGTGGATCCTCTAACCTTGACATTTGTTATTATCATTGTTTAATCCTTACACTAATATTCCATCTCAAAGTTCTCATCATCTTTTTCTTCTTCTCCTTTTTTTTTATTATTATTGTTACTACTACTACTACTGTTATTATTATTATTATTATTGTTATTACTATTATTGTTGTTGTTGTTATTGTTATTGTTATTGTTGTTGTATTATTGTTATTTATAATTTGTACAATTAACCTCGTTGTGGTTCGACCTTGGGCTTGCCGGGTTATTTATTACTTCAACACTCCTATACTTGGGAGAAGACGTCAATCTTTTAGTCGTGTCAAGTTTTTGACGTCGTTGTCAGGGAGGTAAGTTCTTGTACAAATTATAGCATTTATTTTATTTTTCTCTTTTCACTTTTCTTGTATATAACTTTGTTTGTTGTCTCTTCTTTCTTCTTCTTTTGTTTTTTTTTTATTTTATTCTATTCCTACACATGTATGAGAGTGTGGTCACGTATATCAAATGGTAGACTTTGTAGGGTATCCTCATCATTTTCAGAAAATATGGCCAAAGAAGATAATTAATCACTTTATAATGAGAATAACCGTGTTAGAACACTTAGAGACCACATGAATCCCACAAGAACAAGTGCACCATCATGCATAGTTTTCCCTCCTAAAACATCTCATGTTAATTTTAAGCCAGGCATTCTTCAACTTTTACCTTCTTTTCATGGCTTAGAATTGGAAAATCTATACTTGCATTTAAGGGAATTTGAGAAGGTTTGTAACACATATAATGATTCAAATTGTAGTATGAACACCATCAAATTAAAGCTTTTTCCTTTTTCATTAAAAGATAAAGCTAAAACATGGCTACAAAATTTGAGACCAGGATCCATTCGTGCTTGGGATGAAATACAACAATAGTTCTTAAAGAAGTTTTTCCCATCTCGCAGAACAAACTCTTTCAAGAGATAAATCACCACTTTCACTCAAAAACCAGAAGAAATATTTTACCAATGCTGGGATAGGTATCAAGACTTGCTTAATACTTGCCCTCATCATGGTTTTGAAACATGGAGATTGGTTTCAAATGGTTGAATTGATGTGCAATGGAACTTTTGAAGATAAAGACCCTGATGAAGCAATGGAGTACTTAGACTTGTTAGCTGAAAATGCTCAAAATTAAGATACCGCAGGTACTTATGAGATACCGAGTAAAACTCAACCTCATACATCTAGTGGAGGTATGTATAACCTTAAGGAAGATCATGACCTCTAAGCCAAGTTTGCTTCTTTAGCTAGAAAAGTCGAGGCACTAGAATTAAAAAAGAGTGGTCAATTAAAATATATTCAAGACATTGCGTGTCAAATCTGTGAAACAAATGAACACTCAACTAATGATTGTCCAACCTTGCATTCTTATAAGGAATGTCTCCATGAACAACCTCATGCTTTAAATAGTTTCCAAAGGCCCAACTATAACCCATACTCGCAAACATACAACTCTGGTTGGAGAAATCACCCAACTTTCAATTGGAAGAGTGATAATAACAATATACACACTTCACAACCACCATTTCAAGCACACCATAATTTCTAAAATTCTCATGGATATGTACCTCCTCATGCTCCACCTCCTAGAAGAAATCTTGAGGAAACATTGCATGCATTCACTAAAAAGCAAGAGACAATCAATACTTAACTTGCTCAAAACATGACGGATTTTAAAGATACTCTTGTAAAATTGACATTTGCTCTCAGTTTTTAAGAAAAAGGTAAGTTTTCATCTCAACCACAACAAAATCCTAAGGGGCAATACAATGCAAATGCAAGTAGTTTTGGAAGCCAACAGATGGATCAAGTCAAATCAGTCACTACTCTTCGTAGTGGTAAGGTTATTGAAAAACCTACTCTTGAACCTTGTGAGAAAGATGATGAGTCATTCTCTGAGGGTAAGAAAGGGGTTGAATTTGAAAATTGCAAAGAAACGACTGATTCCCTGCCAGCACTTCCATTTTCTCATGGCATGACCAAACAACGAAAAGTCAATCACAACTCTGAAATTTTTGAAACTTTCAAACAGGTAAGAATCAATATACCTTTGCTAGATGCTATTAAACAGGTTCCTTCCTATGCTAAATTTTTGAAAGATCTATGCACTCTGAAGAGGAAACTGAATGTGAAAAAGAAAGCCTTTTTAGCCGAACAAGTAAGTGCTATTCTTCAGAACAATAATGCTTTGAAATATAAAGACCTTGATTGTCCTATAATTTCTTGCTTTATTGGAGAACATAAAATTGAAAGAGTCTTACTTGATCTTGGAGCTAGTGTGAATTTACTTCCATATTCAGTTTTTCAGAGTCTCAATCTAGGTGAGTTAAAACCAACTTCTATAACTCTTTTACTTACCGATAGATCTATAAAAATGCCTAGAGGAATAGTTGAAGATGTGTTAGTACAAGTCGATAAATTCATTTATCTTGTGGATTTTATTGTCTTGGACACACAACCTGTTGAAGTATGTAATTCATTTCCTATTATTTTAGGATGTCCATTTCTTGCAACTTCTAATGCATGATTAATTGTAGGAATGGACTGATGAAGCTATCATTTGGAAACATGACATTGGAGATGAATATTTTCAACATTTGCAAGCAACCTAGAGATGATAATGATTTACAGGAAGTGGACTTTACTAAAAAATTAATTCATGATCAATTTCCAACCACTTCCACTGAAATTAAGATTGATGAATCTAATGATTTGCAAATGATTTATTTTCAGGAAGAATCAAAGATAAGTAATTGGAGGCCATAAATTGAGGAATTGCCACCACGATCAATTAAGTCCATACCTTCATATGTTCAACTACCCAAACCTGATTTGAAGCCATTGCCATCCAATCTCAAATACTCATTTTTGGGAGAAAATCAAACTTTTCCAGTAATAATCTCTTCCAAACTCAATGCACATCAAGAAGGTAAGTTATTACAAACTCTGAAAATGCACAAAAATTCATTAAGATGGACCATAACTGACATAAAAGGAATTAATCCTTTGATTTGTACACAAAGAATTTATTTGGAGGAAAATGCTAAACCCTCTAGGAAAATGCAACGAAAGCTAAATCCTAATATGAAAGAAGTAGTGAAAAATGAAGTCATTAAGCTTCTAAATAATGAAATCATTTATCCTAGTTCTGACAGCAAATAGGTAAGTCCTCCCCAAGTTGTACCTAAGAAGTCTGAAGTCACTATAATAACAAATAAGAACAATGAATTAATTCCCACTAGGACTGTTACTGGTTGGTGCATGTGCATTGACTATAGGAAACTTAATTCAATGACTAAAAAAGATCATTTCCCTTTACCTTTCATGGATCGAATCCTAGAAAGAGTTACAGGTCATAAATTTTATTGTTTCCTAGATGGCTATTCAAGATACAACCAAATTGAAATTGCATTGGAAGATCAAGAGAAGACTGCTTTCACATGTCCATTTGGTACTTTTGCATATCGAAGGATGCCTTTTGGATTATGTAATGCACCAGCCACGTTTCAAAGATGCATGCTTAGTATATTTAGTGATATGGTTGAACAATTTCTTGAGATTTTTATGGATGATTTTTCTATTTTTGGCGATTCATTTGATGATTGTTTGACTAACTTAGAAAAGATTTTGACCAGGTGTGAAGAGAAGAATCTTGTGCTGAATTGGGAAAAATGTCATTTTATGGTAACAAACGGCATTGTACTTGGTCACATTGTTTCATCAAAAGGAATTGAGGTTGACAAATCTAAAATCGAGTTAATTACGAACTTGACAACACCAAAATCTATTAAAGATGTTAGATCATTCATAGGACATGCTGGTTTTTATAGAAGGTTCATCAAAGATTTTAGCATACTATCTAAGCCCTTAAGTAACCTTCTAACAAAGGATACTATTTTTGAATGGGCTGAATATTGTGAAGAAGCCTTTGTTAAACCTAAAAACTTGCTTACTTATGCTCCTGTCATTCAACCTCCCGATTGGTCATTACCTTTTGAAATAATGTATGATGCTAGTGATTATGTCGTAGGTGTTGTTTTGGGACAAAGAAAAGATAAGAAACCTTATGCGATTTACTATGCAAGTAAAACTTTAAATAGTGCTCAAATGACTTATACCACCACTGAAAAAGAATTACTTGCAGTAGTATTTGCATGTGAAAAATTCAGGTCTTATCTTGTTGGCTCACTTGTTGTTGTTTTTAGTGATCATGCACCATTGAAATATCTTCTTTCTAAGAAAGATTCCAAGGCTAGATTGGTGCGGTGGATTTTATTACTTCAAGAATTTGATATCACAATCAAAGATAAGAAAGGCAGCAAAAATGTTGTTGCAGATCACTTGTCAAGATTGACAACAGATTCGAAAACTGACATCACACTAATTGATGACTACTTTCCCGATGAATCTTTAATTTCCGTCTCTACAATGCCTTAGTTTGCTAATATTGTTAATTTTCTTGTTTTAGGACAATTGCCAGCTCATTGGAGTACCCAAGATAAAAAAAAGTTCTTGAATGAAGTGAAGAACTTTTAATGGGATGACCCTTATTTATTCAAATATTGTCCTGATCAAATATTGTCCTGATCAAATATTTTGAAGATGCATTCCTGACAATGAGGTAAGTAGTGTCATTAAATTTTGTCATTCTAAGGCATATGGAGGCCATTTCTCATCAAGAAAGACAACTGTAAAAATTTTACAAAGTGGATTTTACTGGTCCACCATGTTCAAAGACTTATATGCATTCTGCAAGACTTGTGAGAATTGTCAAAAGTTAGGATCTATTTCAAAATGTCACATGATGCCTTTAAATCCTATTCTTGTCATTGAGATCTTTGACTACTAGGGTATAGATTTCATGGGTCCATTTCCTTCATCATTTGGTTTCTTGTACATATTAGTCGCAGTAGATTATGTTTCCAAATATATAGAGGCAATTCCAAGTCAAAACAATGATCACAAAACAGTGATAAAGTTTTTGAAAGAAAATATTTTGAGTCGATTTGGAGTCTCTCGAGCCACAATAAGTGATGGTGGAACACATTTCTACAACAAGCCATTTAAGTCTTTAATGAAAAAATATGGAATCACACATAAAGTTGCCACCCCTTATCACCCTCAAACAAGTGGACAAGTAGAGCTTGCTAATAGGGAGATCAAACATATTTTGGAGAAAACAGTGAACCCTAATAGGAAATATTGGTCTTTAAGACTTAATTATGCACTTTGGGCTTATCGAACTGCTTATAAAACATCACTAGGTATGTCACCTTATAGACTAGTTTATGGAAAACCTTGTCACTTGCCTGTGGAACTTGAACATAAAGCTTATTGGGTTATTAAAGCTTTCAATTCAAATCTAGATGATGCTAGTCAACTGCGAAAATTACAAATAAATGAGCTTGAGGAAATAAGAAATGATGTATATAAAAATTCAAGAATTCATAAAGTAAGAATCAAAGAGTTTCATGACAAGAAAATACTAAGAAAAACATTCAATGTTGGTCAAAAAGTCTTGCTTTATAATTCTCGACTGCATTTATTTCCTGGAAAATTAAGATCAAGATGGAGCGGTCCTTTTATTGTGAAACATGTGTATCCATATGTGACTTGTGATATCAAGAATCTAAAGAATGACAATGTTTTCAAGGTAAATAGACATTGTTCGAAAGTTTATTTTGACAATTTTTCATTTGAAAATAACTCTATTGAATTAGGTGATTCTGTATATAAAGATTGATTTTTTCTCATATTGTTTTTGTGTTTCTTTTTTAGTGATTTTTTTTGCTAGTTTCTCTCACCCCGGTCAAATGGTGGACAACGGTACTCCGTGACTTAAGTCGGTTCTTTCTTTTTCCCATAATAACTCATATCTGTATATATATTTGTGCGATTCTTTGAATCTCTCTTCCAATTCTCATTTGAAAATGGATACTAATCTTGAAAAATTGAAAAAGTATTTTCCTGCTCTGCCTCAGAATGCGATTACAAAAATTTACCATGCTAGATGTGCAAGATTGAGGTTGTTAATGAATCATGGAATTCTTGAAGATATTCGCTAGTTGATTGAAGCAAAGGTCCGATTATTAGGTGAGTCCTCTAATTCCTTCATTTCATACATGCCTGGAATAGGTAAAAGCACTTTTGCAAAGAAACGTCGTGCAAAACGACTGAAAGTCTGTCATCGATGTGCTAGATGGACTTGTAATGCACAATGTCATTATTTAGGAATGATATTTATAAATCATGAAGATAAAATACAATTAATTAAGGATGGCTTAAATAAGGAGTCTTTTTAGATAATATTCTATTGACTCTTGAGACACATCCTAGTGGAGATGTGCATCGTGCAATTCATGATTTATGGTCATTATTTCATAAAGAACATGCTCGACTTAGTCTTGGGAATCTGACTAAAAAAGACCTTGTTTGCCAATTTTTAAGAAAACTGGATGGGAAGCCTATCCTCGACCCACAGAGGGTGTTTAAGCCGTTATTGGACATAAAACCAAGGGAAGATGTGAGCCACAATCCCAACTACCTATACATACACATGCTTTTTCAAAAATAAATAAATAAATAAATAGAAAGAGAGAGTGTGTGTGTGTGAGACTCCAGCTGACCTACATATAGGTGGTATGATTGCCCTTTTAATTTCTCATCTATAAAATCCTCTCTTCCTTCCCTTCATTTCCACTCAACCCATACATTCATCAAGTATAAAAGTGTGTAGGAATGGCAAATTCCTTAGGTCATCAGATAAGAAATATTTGTGTTTTCAGTGGATCTAGTCTTGGGAAAGAATAAGAGTTTTTAGAATCAGCAAATCATCTTAGTCATGTGCTAGCTGAGAGAAAGATTCATTTAGTGTATGGGGGAGGCAATCTGGGGTTAATGGAAGGTGTGTCAATAGCTACATTTTTAGGAGGTAGTCAAGTTTTGGGGGTCGTCCTCGAAGCTTTAGCATAAGGGGACATCATTGGAAAAACAATTGGAGAGGAACTACAAGTCTCCACAATGTCAACTCGAATGAATGCAATGTTTAACCATGCTGATGCTTTCATTGCTTTACCAGGTGGTCTAGGCACATTGGAAGAGATCTTTCATATTTCCTCTTGGGCCCAACTGCACATTCACCATAAACTCATAGGTTTGTTAAATGTTAATGGTTATTATGATAAGTTGTTGTCTTTTCTTGATCATGCTATGGAATAGGAATTTCTAACATCTTCTGCACGACAAATCATAATCTCTGCTGCTACTATTGAACAATTGATTGACCAACTACAATCTTTCATTCTTGTGATTGATCCTTCCATGAGTCGCATAAATTGGTCATCTAAGGAAAGCCGTAAAAAGCTTAGATTGGATTTGAGCCTTCATTTGTGAATTTTTGTGTCTTTTGGTTTTATTATTCTGTTTTGTTATTTCTTATTTTTGTTTCAGTGTGTTTCAGGTTTTGTCAGTGTTTGTTATTTCAGGTGATATCTTTTATACTCTATCTTTCTACCTTAGAACATTGAGGACAATGTCTCGTTTTGGTTGGGGGGAAAGGGTAGTAGCTTAAAAAAACAAAAAACTAACTGTGTTTTCTATTTCATAAAGCATGTGCAAAATTGTTGTTACTATGATGGTAGAGTAAGGAGAACTTTTTATGAATCTTGAGACGCATCTTAGTAACTATTTGTAACAAGATCGATCATAATACTTCTTGAAATATTCAGGTTTACAAACTCTCGCATTACTATCACTTAATTCTGCTCATATACTCATTTAATATGTATTCTTAAACCTTAATTTACACACACACACACACACTTTAACATATGATTGTGGGTTGTATATTGGATTATTACATTATTTATGTTCTTTTGTTAAAGGTAACAACTAAGGAAAAAAGGATAATATATAATTAAAACAAAAAAATGATGATAATAAAAATGTAGATAAGTTTGGATTGGTAGCCTCCCTAACCTAAGCAATTAAGCCCGAAGGGGTGTTTTAACACCTAATACCCTAAAGTCAACTGACTTGGGAGCTATTGGCCCAACGCTTGTTACATGGGTTGAGGAGAAAAGCTTAAGGGAATCAAACATTGCACTATCTACATATCAGTATCTGCGACCCGAGTTACTAAGCTCGTAGGGGTGTCTTAACACCTAATGCCCTAAGACCAACTGGTCTGGGAGTCATTAGCTGAAAGCTCATTACATGGGTTAAAGATGCATGATGTTTTTAAAGTATATGTATATAGAGTTAAAAAAAAAAGAAGAAAAAAAAAAGACAAAAATAATAATCCCAACCCAAGGAAGTTAACCTTAAACATTAGAACAAAAATTTTGTTTTCTTCCAAGAAAAGCCCCATAATTATGTGTTGATACATTGAGCACAAAAGAAAGGTTTATTAATATCTTGTTAAGAGGTATTGAGCAGATATATAAATTTAATGAGAGTTTGTTTATCTGGATAGACTAATGGAAGTTAAATGATGAATACCTTGCTTTGTGAAATTTGCAAATTTGTTTTCTATTTTAACGCTTTGATTACTAGGGACTAGTAATAAGCTGGTTGGGGGGTGTGATTAGTACTTAAAAGTGCATTTTTATCATGGTTTTATATCATCATTTTGCACTTGAAGTATCAATAACTCCTTAACTAAAATATGTTTTATAATAATGTATCTAATAATATAAGATACCTATAATTTATGGTAAATGTCTATTTTTAATGCAGGCCTATCACATAAATGAAAGGATTGATTGATGACTTGAAGAACTTAAATTGCAAGGATAAAGAGATGGCCAAACTTAGAAAAGAGATGTCGGTGCAATCCAAACCGGAACACTGTTCGGTAATTGGGTCATATCTGGAGCTACAGATCTCAGATTTAGGTCCAATTTATATGGATGGAAAGGTAAGACATAGGCCTACAACTTTCATATGGAGCCCAAGATCTAAAAAGGCCATTATCAAGTCCAAATTGTAGCAACAACAAAGAAGCCCGAATCTGTCTTCCAGCCCGAGCACTATTCGGTATTTTGGCCATATCTGGAGTTCTAGAAGTCCAAATGAGCTGAAATTTTTACACAAGAAAGCTGAGACAATTGCCTACAACTTTCATGTTTACAACTGGCTCCAATTTTGACGTTATCAATGACGTTTTGGGCAGACAAGAGAAGATAAGGATTGTCACCAAGTCAAAAGTTGGTCACCCACTTATCAATTAGTCATCAAATCAATAGTTCCCATTTTTGGCCTATAAAAGGAGGCATTTGCCATGCATTTAGGCATCTTGATTTCCAGATCAAGATCATGCTCTTCCTTTCTCTCTTTGTATTTTTTATGCTTTGTTTTCATTAATATTAAGTTTATGCCTTTCATTTCCTTTCCTTTACTTAGTTAACTTTTATGTTCTTATTTTGTTTATCTATTTTGCTTTCTTTCATTATGTCTAGCTAAGTTAATTATGTCAAGGTGAAAAGGTTACACTAATGGTGTAAGAATAAGTATAATGTAAACTTAATATGGACTTTAATGTTTGATACTAACATGTTTTATATTTGCTATCTTGTTCACTCTTTAATACTTTGCTTGTTAAATGACTAATCTTGATTTATGTTGTATAACACTTGGTACAACAAATGCTTGGCACTTTCATAGCCCATAATGTATGGTATAACCGACACCTGAGCTATGAAAGGAACTTGATTTGTTGTTAACATAAGTTATAATCATGAATGCTTGACGAGATTTACAAGTATTAGCATTAATTGAATAAGATGACTAATGTAATCATGTTAACAATATATAATCTGATTGGAACCTCCTTTGTGTGTGGTTTCCAATTCAATAATAAGAGTTTATACTATACTTGTTTGATATACCATTAGTGGAACCTCTAACCTTGACATTTGTTATTATCATTGTTTAATCGTTACATTAATATTCCATCTCAAAGTTCTCATCATCTTCTTCTTCTTCTCTTTCTTTATTATTATTATTATTACTACTACTACTACTACTACTACTACTACTACTACTACTACTACTACTACTACTACTACTACTACTACTACTACTACTACTACTACTACTACTACTACTACTACTACTACTACTACTACTACTACTACTACTACTACTACTACTACTACTACTACTACTACTACTACTACTACTACTACTACAAACTTCTTAAGATAATTTAAAAAATATGTTGCTGTCGATTCAGAAATCAACAACTAAAACTACGTCGCTGCCAATCCAACGATAGGCAACGGAACTACATTGCTGCCGATGAAAATTGCCAATATATATTTTTTTTGGTGTTTACAACATGTGCATGTTCTTTATACCAATTTAATTTTTTTTTATCAAACTTCTTTTTAGACATCTGGTTATATGATTCAAGCAAGTTCATATTTGGTTTTAGCATAAAAGTTTCTCCTGTCTAGTTTTATGCTATCTAACATGACTTTCAACTCAACTATTTAATCAAGTTTATATTTTTATAGCAATTTCTATATAGGTTGTTGTACATTGGTTCAAATTTCATGTCAATAAGAGATTGGTAAATGATTATTATAAAGGTTTGAAGTTACTGGATGAATCTTGTCAAATTTATCTATTTGGACTTTTGTCTACTGTTTGGACTATATCTAGAGCTATAAAAGGAATTCCACTAAGATTATAATTAAATTGGAAAGTAGACATTCATACCTTTTTGGCGATATATTCTAGGCCTATTAAATTCATCCGAAGTAGAGAGAATGACATGTTTGATGTTAGGACTCAAATATGTCAAGAATATACAAAAATTAGAGAAACATTGCTACCTTGTTTATTATGGATTCTAGTCAATTCAATGATTTCTTAATGCTCTTGGAAGCATATGTGCAGCTATTGACTTACCTATTCTACAAAGATTCCATGTTAAACAAGGAGACATTTATGACAACAATTATTATCCATGGTTCACAAGGATTCCATATCTATTATTGAATGTATATTGTAGCAAAAAGGTTTGGGATTCTTTTTTTGTTCTTTTCATTATTTTATAAGATTGTTTTATTTAAAAGAGAGATTATATGAGGCTAATTAAAGGAGTCCATGCTTGAAAAGGAAACAAAATGGCCAAGTTCTCTTCTAAAATATGAAAGTAAAAGGCGAGAAGTTTTCCTTGTTTTCAAGGACAATAGTGGTAGCAATAAAGCTCTATATAAAAGCCATGTTTCGTATTCATTATGTTTTCTTCTCTTCTTTTTCTTTTACAAGGAAAAAGATAATTTATTCTCATGTATTTTATTTTTGTTATAACTTCTATTTGAACTATTTAATAGGGTTAACAACCTTGTCATTATTTCTAATGGGCTTAGTTCATGTTGGGCTTGAGTTTGATTAATTAGCTAAGACCTAAGTCTTGTTTAGGCTTAATTAATAATTAGTTCTCAACTATGGCCCAAAGTTTGTTTGGTCCATAAATTTGGGTTTATTAGTACAAGTTTTGGGGTCAATTTTATAAGTGCGTCAATTTAGCTCATAAAGATAGATTCATTAGGATTTTTATTTTTAAGATTATAAATACTCTTTGTAAGGATAAAATTTGAAGACATGATAATACTAATGCTACTGAATTTATTCAGCTTATATAAGAGAAATTCTTGCATTCTTTGGTTCTCTAATGAACTAAATTGACTTATCAAAGATTAACTAACTTTGTGACATCTTTTTTATTCTTCTTCTTCATAAATTGGTATTTCTAGGGTAGGAGTTCTTAATCCAATAGTGCTTGTACCTTGGGATAGATTTTCATTGAGTCACACTCTTATCAGACTTGTTTTGTTTTTCGAGAATTCATTGTCAATCTTATTATAAGTTGCATAATCTCTAACAATTCAATCATGATAACATAAGCAATAGAAAAATTAAATCAAACCATCTTGAAATCAATTTAAAATTGATATAATAATTTTTTGAAGTGAATTTGCACTATATATTAAATTTAGGCTCTTTCTAATATTGTTTGATTAGACTTTTGATTCTGAGTTAAATTCTACCTAAAATTGATCATACACGAGTTTTCTCTACCTAGGCACTAGAGAACAATCTATAAAATTAAGATTTATGGTTTATTGTGTACAAGGGTAGTGTAGTTGAGAGGAAGAATAAATCTATATAAGAAATGACTTAAACTATGCTAAATAGTAAGAACGTTGCATTGAAATTCTTAAGGACAATTGTTAACACTATTGTACACATTTTGAACTGTGTTGTGTTTAGAATTGAAAAAAAAAAACTCACTTCTTATGAGTCATCAAATAGATGAAAACCTATGGTCAAATACTTTAGAGTATTTGGAAGTTCTTACTATATCTTCAGAGGAAAAAAAAACTTATATAAGTTCGATAAGTGATAAAAAAAGTCTTCTTAGATAGTCATCACACAAAGCCTATAGAGTCTACAACCTATAAACTCAAACTATTAAGAAATCAATCAATATGGTTATTGATGACTATATGAAGGAATTTGTCAAGAAAGATATAATAACATCATTGAGATAACTGAAGAAACCTCTTCAAAATAGGATGAAAAAAAAAACTAGAAGAAGAGTTCATATATTTCTAAAAAATTACGAAAGAAAGAACCTTCCTTAAAGATAAAATATAATAATCCTAAGAAAAATATTATTGAAAAATTAAATGAAGGTATGAGATTAAGTAAAAGAGTTACTAATCAAGTCTTATATGTGTGTTATATGTGTCAGATTGATCATATAAAAGTTGAATATGTCATACAAGATGAAAGTTGGACCAAGGTCATGCATAAGGAATTAAATCAATTCATAATAAATAATGTATGGGAGTTGGTTTTATGTCCTAATAGTTAAGACATAATTAAAGCAAAGTGAATTTTCTAAAACAAAATAGATAAGCATAGAACAATCATAAAAAACAAAGAAAGATTAATGGCACAATGATACACTCAAGTTGAAGGGATTAATTTGATAAAATATTTGTACCAGTAGCTTGTTTGGAATCTGTTAGTATAATGCTTGCAATTGTTTGTCAGTTGAATTTCAAACTGTATCAGTTGGATGTAAAGAACACATTTCTAAAATGGAATTCTATAAGAAAAGGTTTATATAGAACAACTCAAAGGTTTTAGTATTCATTTGTTTCTTGATCATATGTACAGGTTGAAGAAAGCCCTCTATGGTCTAAAACAAGCACGGTTAGCATGATATGAACAACTAACAAAATATTTGTTAAATAATAGTTTCAAAAGAGGATAGGCTAAAGGACTTTTTTTGTAAGAAAAATTGTAGGCATGTACTCATTGCTCAGATTTATGCTAATAATATTGTGTTTTGAGTTATTCGTGATTCACTTTTGCATGAGTGTGTTAAAGAAATGAAATCTAAATTTGAAGTGAATATGTTTGGTAAGTTAAACTTATTCCTTGGCATACAAATTAAGTTGAGTGAAAATATAATTTTTATTTCTCAATCTAAATATGCTAGATATATGGTTAAAAAGTTTGACATAAAAGGAAAAAGTCATGCTCGTACATCTATGAGCATATCTGTCAAAATTCACTCTGATTCTACAAGTAAGTGTCTTAATTCTATATTTTATAGAAGCATGATAAGGATTATATTTTACATTACCGCTAGTAGATTTAACATAGCTTTTAGTATGGGCGTTTATGCTAGATTTCAATCTACTTATAAAGAATCTCATCATATAACAATTAAGAAAACATTAAAATACCTTAGTGTTATAATTAATTATGGTTTATGGTATTTAAAATATTCAAATTTGAGTCTAGTTGGCTATATAAATGCTAACTAGGTAGGTAATGCTAACAATATTAAAAAAAAAAAACACTACTAAAAGGTGTCTTTTTATTACTAATAATTTGGATGAATAAAAAAGGGACTTCAATCCACTATCTACCACAAAAGTTGAGTATATTAGAGTAAGTAGTTACTGCACAAAACGTTTTTGGATGAAGATGATGCTAGAGGATTAGTGGTTTTCTCAAGATACTATTATTAATAATCTAGAATCTCAAGATTCTAGTGCAATTACTATCTCCAAAAATCTTGTACAACATTCAAGAATCAAGTATATAGATATAAAAAAATTACTTTATTAGAGATTTGGTTGAATCAAAGACTATGTTATTAGAACATTTGAACATTGAACACACTAATTCACAAAACCTCTATATCGTTTAAGATTTGAATTTCTTAGGAAAGCTATTGGTGTACATGACATGCCCTAATTCTTGAAAGAGATCAAGTTTGTAAATAATAATAATAATAATAAAATATATGTGTTGTAAATTTTGATTGTATTTTTATATATTTTTAACACAGGTGACAAACTGTTAACACTAAAGTAATTAAGCAAATTTTTTAAGTATATCTAATTTATATCATTAAATCTCACAAATTTCATTTTGCTGGGATCAAGGCAAATCTTATTTGGTATGGTCTTTACTTTTGAAACTCTATTTTTTTGAAAGACCAAATAAATATATTATTTTAAGCACTGTGAGGAATTTAAGTTGTTTCACTAACCGCTAGCAAAAGTAAAATTAATGTTTCTTAAATGAACTAAAGCTAGTTGAATCTAATACATAAGCTATTAAGACATTCCTATTAATAGATCCTTAAGAAAGAGTCAAGTGTTCACATTATTGTGAAAATGGACAAACACTTTAGTATTGATCCATTTTATTCTCCAATTCCTTGAAGAAAAAATCAATTACTCATTGTGGGAATAGACGAGCAATTACATAATGGAAAAGATATAGTTCATTAAATCTTATGTTAGGAGTGAAAATCTTATGTATTTAGGCCATAACAAAAAATTTGACTTTCAAGGTATGCTTATATCTTGCTAGCATATCTTAGATCAAAGAGAATAAGATGAAGAAAGAAGTTTTAAAATGGAAATGCTGTCTTTCTCACTCACAGACTCACATATTGATTCGGTCAACTAAAAGTTAAGGGTTCATAAATTAAAATTGACCAATAACATAAGTATCTCCTTTCAAATTGTTAATTGTGAGTATTTTTAAGCTAGAAAATTAGGTTATTTTATATAAATCTGTATCTTTGCTTAAATGTATAATTAGATACATTTGTGATAAGAACATGTGAAAAATAGCATGCCCTCAATTATTTATGAAATAAAAGAGAAATGTTTAGTCTAAAGAGTCAATCTTACATTGATGCGTCAAATTAAAAGAGATTATAGGTGCATATCATGAAGTTTGATGTGAGCAAGAACAAGAACAAAAACAACTTTTTCAAAATTAAATTAATGGTTTTATTTACCAAAACATGCCATCATCATTATATCTCTTTCTCTCTTTTTCACTGTTTTTTAATTTAAGGCACCCATCTGACAATCTTTCAAGAAAATCTCTTCATCTTTACTTGACATCTTTTGATAAATATAAAAGAAATTTATAAGATAAAATATATGCTCCTCCTCTTCATCTTACATTTAACCTTTCTGCAAAACAGGTAAATATATCATATCTTAATATAAAATTTCTTGATAATGTTATTAAAATGAATGTGTCTTTACAATTATTTATGTACTACATTTTGCAGAACACATTTCTTTTGATTTATTATTTTTAAAAATGGCTAATACATTTTCTTATTGAAAGGATGTTATAAACTAAAACCTAAGAAAAAAACCCTAAAACCCTTGTTTCAACTGACACGACAAAAAGATTAATGTCATCTCCCAAATGTAGGAGTGTTGAAGTAATAAATAACCCGGCAAGACCGGGGTCGAATCATAGGGAGGTTAATTGTATAAATTATAAATAACAATAATACAACAACAACAACAATAACAACAAAAACAACAACAACAACAACAACAACAACAACAATAATAAGAATACTAGTAGTAGTAGTAGTAGTAGTAATAATAATAATAATAATAATAATAATAATAAAGAAGAAGAAGAAGAAGAAGAAGAAGAAGATAAGAACTTTGAGATGGAATATTAATGTAAAGATTTAACAAAGATAATAATAAATGTCAAGGTTAAATGATCCACTAATGGTATGTCAAACAAGTATAGTATAAACTCTTGTTAGTCAATTGGAAACCACACACAAAGGAGGTTCCAATCAGATTATATATTGTTAACATGATTACATTAGTCATCTTATTCGATTAATGCTAATACTTGTAAATCTCGTCAAGCATTCATGATTATAACTTATGTTAACAACAAATCAAGTTCCTTTCATAGCTCAGGTGTTGGTTATACCATACAGTATGAACTATGAAAGTGCCAAGCATTTATTATACCAAGTGTTATACAACATAAATCAAGATTAGTCATTTAACAAGCAAAGTATTAAAGAGTGAACAAGATAACAAATACAAAACATGTTAGTATCAAACATTAAAGTCCATATTAAGTTTACACTATACTTATTCTTACACCATTAGTGTAACCTTTTCACCTTGACATAATAAACTTAGCTACACATAATAAAAGAAAGAAAAATAAATAAACAAAATAAGAACATAAATAAGATAAGAGTTACCTAAGTAAAGGAAAGGAAATGAAAGGCATAAACTTGATATTAATGAAAACAAGTATAAACATTACAAAAAATAAAAAGAGAGAAAGCAAGAGCATGATCTTGATCTGGAGACCAAGATGCCTAAATGCATGGCAAATGCATCCTTTTATAGGCCAAAATTAGAAACTATTGATTTGATGACTAATTGATGAGTAGGTGCCCAAGTCTTGACTTGGTGACAATGTTTATCTTCTCTTGTCTGCCCAAAACGTGATTGCTAACGTCAAACTTGGAGCCACTTGAAAACATGAAAGTTGTTGGAAATTGTCTTAGCTTTCTTGTGTAAAACATTCAGCTCATTTGGACTTCTAAAACGCTAGATATGGGCCAAATACTGAACAGTGCTTGGGCTGGAAGACAGATTCAGGCTTCTTTGTTGTTGCTATAATTTGGACTTGAAAATGGCCTTTTTAGATCTTGGGCTCCATATGAAAGTTGTAGACCTATGTCTTACCTTTCCATCCATATATAGTGGACCTAAATCTGAGATCTACAGCTCCAGATATGACCTAATTACCGAACAGTGTTCCGATTTAGATTGCACCGACATCTCTTTTCTAAGTTTGGTCATCTCTTTGTCCTTTCAATTTCAGTTCTTAAATTCATCAATCAATCCTTTCATTTATGTGATAGGCCTGCATTTAAAATGAACATTTACCATAAATTAAAGGTATCTTATATTATTAGATATATTATTATAAAGCATGCTTTGGTTAAGGAGTTATTGATACTTCAAGTGCAAAATGATGATATAAAACCTTGATAAAAATGCACTTTTAAGTACTAATCACCCCCCCAACCAGCTTATTACTAGTCCCTAGTAATCAAAGCGTTAAAATAGAAAAACAATTTGCAAATTCCACAAAGCAAGGTATTCATCATTTAACTTCCATTAATCTATCCAGATAAACAAACTCTTGTTAAATTTATATACCTGCTCAATACCTCTTAACAAGATATTCATAAACCTTTCTTTTGTGCTTAAGGTATCAACACATAATTATGGGGCTTTTCTTGGAAGAAAACAAAATTTTTGTTCTAATGTTTAAGGTTAACTTCCTTGGGTTGGGATTATTATTTTTGTCTTTTTTTTTAAAATATATATACATATAATTTAAAAATATCATGCATCTTTAACCCATATAATGAGCTTTCAGCTAATGACTTCCAAACCAGTTGGTCTTAGGGCATTAGGTGTTAAGAAACCCCTACGAGCTTAGTAACTCGGGTCGTAGATACTGATATGTAGATAGTGCAATGTTTGATTTCCTTAGGCTTTTCTCCTCAACCCATGTAACAAGCGTTGAGCCAATAGCTCCCAAGTCAATTGACTTTAAGGTATTAGATGTTAAAACACCCCTTCGGGCTTAATTGCTTAGGTTAGGGACACTACAAAACCAAACTTATCTACATTTTTATTATCATCATTTTTTTTCTTTTGCTCTTTTTTTTAAAAAAATATATACTATCCCTTTCCCTTAGTTGTTACCTTTAACAAAAGAACATAAATAATGCAATAATCCAATGTGCAACCCATAATCATATGTTAAAGTGTGTGTGTGAAAATTAAGGTTTAAGAATACATGTTAAATGAGTATATGAGCAGAATTAAGTGATAACAATGCGAGAGTTTGTAAATCTAAATATTTCAAGAAGTATTATAATAGACCTTGTTAAGAATGGTTACTAAGATGCGTCTCAAGCATCATAAAAAGTTCTCCTTACTCTGCCATCATAGTAACAACAATTTTTCACATGCTTTATGAAATAGAAAACATAATTTATTTATTGTTTTAGCTACTACCCTATCCCCCCAACTAAAATAAGACATTGTCCTCAATGTTTAAAGGTAGAAAGATAGAGTATAGAAGATATCACATGAAATAACGAACACTGACAAACCTGGAACACACTGAAACAAATATAAGAAACAACAAAACACAATAATAAAACTAAAAGACACAAAAATTCACAAATGAAGGCTCAAATCCAATCTAAGCTTTTTACGGTTTTCCTTAGTTGACCAATTTATGCGACTCATGGAAGGATCAATTAAAGGAATGAAAGATTGTAGTTGGTCAATCAATTGTTCTGCAGTAGCAGCAGAGATTATGATTTGTCGTGCAGAAGATGTTAGAAATTCCTATTCCACAGCATGATCAAGAAAAGACAACAACTTATCATAATAACCATTAACATTTAACAAACCTATGGGTTTATGGTGAATGTGCAGTTGGGCCCAAGAGGAAATATGAAAGATCTCTTCCAATGTGCCTAGACCACCTGGTACAACAATGAAGGCATCAGCATGGTTAAACATTATATTCATTCAAGCCGACATTATGGAGACCTGAAGTTCCTCTCCAATTGTTTTTCCAATGATGTCCCCTTGTGCTAAAGTTTCGGGGACGACCCCCAAAACTTGACTACCTCCTAAAAATGCAGCTATTGACACACCTCCCATTAACCCAAGACTGCCTCCCACCTCTCATTAACCCAAGACTGCCTCCCCCATACACTAAATGAATCTTTCTCTCAGCTAGCACTTGACCAAGATGATTTTCTGATTCTAAAAACTCCTTTTCTTTCCCAGGACTAGATCCACCGAAAACACAAATATTTCTTATATGATGACCTGAGGAACTTGCCATTTCTACACACTTCTGTATTTGTTGAATGTATAGGTTGAGTAGAAATGAAAGGAAGGAAGAGAGGATTTTATAGATGAGAAATTAGAAAGGCAATCATACTACCTATATGTAGGCCAGCTAGAGTCTCACACACACTTTCTCTCTCTCTCTTTTTTTATTTAATTTTGAAAAAGCATGTGTATGTACAGGTAGTTGTGATTATGGCTCACATCTTCCCTTGGTTTTACGTCCAAGAACGACTTAAACGCCCTCTATGGGTCGGGAATAGGCTTCCCATCTAATTTTCTTAAAAACTGGCAAACAAGGTCTTTTTTAGTCAGATTCCCAAGACTAAATCGATCATGTTCTTTATGAAATAGTGGCCATAAATCATGAATTGCACGATGCTTATCTCGACTATGATGAGACTTAAGAGTCAATAGAAGATTATCTAAAGACTCTCTGTATTTTGAAATAAATCCCACCTTTTAACAATTTTCGCAGGTTTTACGGGATGCATGTGATTCCTTGAATATGGTGGGCCAGTAAAATCCACTTTGTAAGATTTCTACAGTTCTTTTTTTTTATGAGAAATGATCCCCACGTGCCTTAAAGTGACAAAATTTAATTAAATTACTTACTTCATTGTCGAGAATGCATCTTTGAAATATTTGATCAGGACAATAATTGAATAAGTAAAGGTCATCCCAATAAAAATTCTACACGTTGCTAAAAAAATTTCTTTTGTCTTCGGTACTCTAGTGAGCTAGCAAAAATCCTAAAATAAGAAAATTAATATGTTTAGCAAACCAAGGCATTGAACTAAGAGAAAGTAGAGATTCATCAGGAAAGTAATCATCGATTGGTGTGATGTCGGGTGTCGAATATGTTGTCACTTTTGATAAAAGATTCGTATCAACATTTTCAGTGCCTTTTTCATCCTCGATTTCTTCCTGATTAGTCATGGCATGAGGAAATGGAAGTACTGGCAGGGAATCAGTCTTTTTCTTGCAATATTCAGATTCAACCCCTTCCTTACCCTTAGAGTTTGACTCATCATCTTTCTCATAAGGTTCAAGAGTGAGTTTTTTAATAACCTTACCACTACGAAGAGTGATGACTGATTTGACTTGATCCATGTGTTGACTTCTAGAACTACTTGCATTTGAATTGTATTGCTCCTTGGGATTTTGCTGTGGTTGAGATAGAAACTTATCTTTCTCTTGAAAACTGAGAGCAGATGTGAATTTTGCAAGAGTATCTTTAAAATCTGTTATGCTTTGAGCAAGTTCAGTGTTGATTGTCTCTTGCTTTTCAATGAATGCATACAAAGTTTCCTCAAAATTTCTTGTAGGAGGTAGAGCATAAGGAGGTGCATATCTATGAGAATTTTAAAAATTATGGTGCGCTTGAAAATGTGGTGGTAAAGTTTGTGCATTGTCACTCTTCCAATTGAAATTTGGGTTATTTATCCAACTAGGGTTGTATGTTTGCGAGTATGGGTTGTGGTTGGCCCTTGGGAAACTGTTTAAAGCATGGGCTTGTTCATAGAGATATTCCTTAAAAGAAGGCAAGGTTGGACAATTATTGGTTGAGTGTTCATTTGTTTCACAGATTTGACACACAATGTTTTCAATAGATTTTAATTGACCACTCTTTTTCAATTCTAGTGCCTTGACTTTTCTAGCTAAAGATGCAAACTTGGCTTGAAGGTCATGATCTTCCCTAAGGTTATACATACCTCCACTAGATGTATGAGGTTGAGTTTTACTCGGTGCCTCACAAGTACCCGTAGTGTCCCAATTTTGAGCATTTTCAGCTAACAAGTCTAAGTACTCCATTGCTTCATCAGGATCTTTATCTTCAAAAGTTCCATTACACATCAATTCAACTATTTGTCTATCTCTAGGTGTTAACCCTTCAAAGAAATGTGAAACCAATTTCCATGTTTCAAAACCATGATGAGGGAAAGTACTAAGCAAGTCTCGATACCTATCCCAACATTGATAAAATGTTTCTCCTGGTTTTTGAGTGAAATTGGTGATTTGTCTTTTGAAAGAGTTTGTTCTATGAGATGGGAAAAACTTCTTTAAAAATTATTGTTGCATTTCATCCCAAGCACGAATGGATCCTGGTCTTAAATTTTATAGCCATGTTTTAGCTTTATCTTTTAATGAAAAAGAAAAAAGCTTTAATCTGATGGTGTTCATGCTATAATTTAAATTATTATATGTGTTGCAGACCTCCTCAAATTCCCTTAAATGCAAGTATGGATTTTCCAATTCTAAGCCATGAAAAGAAGGTAAAAGTTGAATAATGTCTGGTGTAAAATTAAAATGAGTTGTATCGGGAGGAAAAACTATGCATGATGGTGCACTTGTTCTTGTGGGATTCATGTGGTCTCTAAGTGTTCTAGCACGGTTATTCTCATTATTCTTATTATGAAGTGATTGATTATCTTATTCGGCCATATTTTCTGAAAATGATAAGGATACCCTACAAAGTCTACCACTTGATGTACGTGACCACATTCTCATACACGTGTAGGAATAGAATAAAAGGAAGAAGAAAACAAAAGAAGAAGAAACAAGAGACAAGAAACAAAGTTATATACAAGAAAAGTGTAAAGAGAAAATAAAATAAATGCTATAATTTATATAAACTTACCTCCCCGACAACGGCGCCAAAAACTTGACACGACGAAAAGATTGATGTCTTCTCCCAAGTGAAGAGTGTCGAAGTAATAAATAACCCGGCAAGACCGGGGTCGAACCACAGGGAAGTTAATTGTACAAATTATAAATAACAATAATACAACAACAATAACAACAACTACAACAACAACAACAATAATAATAATAAGAATACTAGTAGTAGTAGTAATAATAATAATAATAATAATAAAGAAAAAGAAAAAGAAGAAGAAGAAGAAGAAGAATATGAGAATTTTGAGATGGAATATTAATGTAAAGATTTAACAGTTATAACAATAAATGTCAAGGTTAAAGGATCCACTAATGGTATGTCAAACAAGTATAGTGCTTGACCGCTTTTTATGATCGGCTTGTTTTAACTCGCAAGTGCACGAGTGTGCGATGTAGCAATTAACTCGGTAAGATCGAGGTCATATCCATAGAGAGCTAGATCTAGAAATTAAGCTAAGTAACAAAAAAAAACTCAAGAGAAATTAAATTAACAATAACTTGGTTGAAAATAATTGATGGATTTGTTTTTAAAGATAAAACAAAATGTAAATAGATTTTAAATGACAAGAAAAAGTAAATCTTGGTCCAAATCAATTTTAATGGTGATGTATTGGTGATTTCTTCAACATATATAAGATAACTCAACCTAATCTCAACGATGGTGATATTAGATCGGAAGATATTACAATGAAGATTAGAAAGATGAAGATTGATTATTGCTTAAGTCGGAAGATATTACAATAAAGATTAGAAAGATGAAGATTGATTATTGCTTAAGAATGAACAAGTACTTTCATATTAAGTAAGATATTGAATCAAGCAATCTCTATACCAAAACTAAAGTTTGTGCATAAAAATTCAAGATTATAACATTACCTAAATGATTTCTAAAATTTCTTTACAATAATAAATCATTCATGAAGAAAATAAGAAGATAAACATTAAGATTCATTCATATCCTAAAGAACTCACCTCAATCACCATTATCCTTGATTTGGATCCAAGAAAGAGTTTAGCCAACCATGATTATATATAAGAACACTTCAATAAACATGAACGAACTTGAATCCAACTGAAATAATAAGTTTTACAAACTAAAGAACCGAAATCTATAAAGAAGAACACAATACAATTTCAGAAAAAATTCGGACACAAATCTGACTCTAACTTTGGACAGCAATTCGACCCTCTTAGAAGCTTTTTTTCGAGAAGTCTATTAGCATCATATTTATAGGAAATTCTGTCACCTTTCCAGATCATTAAAGAACAGCTCATTTGGACACCTGAGTCAAAAGTTATGGGCAAAACACCAAAAGGTGTTCTGAAAAATCAAATCAAGACAGCTTTACAACTACTTTGGTGCACGTTTTTCTTCCTCATTTATGAGGTGTCTCCTTCTTCTTTTTGACCCAAAATAATGTTAAAATATCCCCTCCAGCTTTCCATCCATGTGCTTGCCTTCTTGGATCAATGGATTACCCAAAATAAATCAATTGTTATTTGTTGTGTGGACATGTAAGATCATGGATTGTGTTTGGGTTGATTTGGGGTTGATTTAGGGTTGATTTGGGGCTGATTTTGGGCTGAATTTGAGCATCAAATAAGTATACAAATGTACTTATTATTTGGGATAAGATTGACATTGAAACCTTGAGTGTTTAATGGTTGAATTTTGCACACAACATAAGGCAAGTTTGGGCTTGAAATAAATCATTTGATATTCTTTTTTAGAATTGGAATAGAATTGATTTTTGGGACAAATTTGGAGCACTTATTTGAACCAAGATTTGCTTCAATCTTCAACTAAATGTCTCTTCAATTCTTTGTTCTGAATTCCGACGTTGAATTTTCTGAATTAATTCATTTAAGCTCCAAAAACCTATCGAAACATTAAAACAAACTTCATTACTAAAAAACACATCAATTATTATAAAAACAACCAAATAAAAACAATAAATACATATGTAAAATAAGAGACTTAATGACACTTTTGATGCACAATCATATAGTATAAACTCTTATTAGTCAATTGGAAACCACACACAAAGGAGGTTCCAATCAGATTATATATTGTTAACATGATTACATGAGTCATCTTATTCGATTAATGCTAATACTTGTAAATCTCGCCAAGCATTCATGATTATAACTTATGTTAACAACAAATCAAGTTCCTTTCATAGCTCAGGTGTTGGTTATACTATACAGTATGGGCTATGAAAGTGCCAAGTATTTGTTGTACCAAGTGTTATACAACATAAATCAAGATTAGTCATTTAACAAGCAAAGTATTAAAGAGTGAACAAGATAACAAGTACAAAACATGTTAGTGTCAAACATTAAAGTCCATATTAAGTTTACACTATACTTATTCTTACACCATTAGTGTAACCTTTTCACCTTGATATAATAAACTTAGCTAAACATAATAAAAGAAAGAAAAATAAATAAACAAAATAAGAACATAAATAAGATAAGAGTTAACTAAGTAAAGGAAAGGAAAGAAAGGCATAAACTTGATATTAATGAAACCAAAGCATAAACATTACAAAAAATACAAATAGAGAAAGCAAGAGCATGATATTGATCTGGAGACCAAGATGCCTAAATGCATGGCAAATGCCTCCTTTTATAGGCCAAAATTAGGAACTATTAATTTGATGACTAATTGATGAGTGGGTGGCCAACTCTTGACTTGGTGACAATCCTTATCTTCTCTTGTCTGCCCAAAACGTCATTGCTAACGTTAAAATTGGAGTAACTAAAAAACATGAACGTTGTAGGAAATTGTCTCATCTTTCTTGTGTAAACAATTCAGCTCATTTGGACTTCTAGAACTCTAGATAGGGGCCAAATACTAAACAGTGTTCGGGCTGGAAGACAGATTCAGGCATCTTTGTTGTTGCTATAATTTGGACTTGAAAATGACCTTTTTAGATCTTGGGCTCCTATGAAAGTTGTATGCCTATGTCTTACCTTTTCATTCATATAAAGTGGACCTAAATCTGAGATCTACAGCTCCAGATATGATTGAATTACCGAACAGTGTTCCGGTTTGGATTGCACCGACATCTCTTTTCTAAGTTTGGCCATCTCTTTGTCCTTTCAATTTCAGTTCTTAAATTCATCAATCAATCCTTTCATTTATGTGATAGGCCTGCATTTAAAATGAACATTTACCACAAATTAAAGGTATCTTATATTATTAGATATATTATTATAAAGGATGCTTTAGTTAAGGTGTTATTGATACTTCAAGTGCAAACTGATGATATAAACTTTGATAAAAATGCACTTTTAAGTACTAATCATCAACCTTTTCCAATGAGGAAGAACAAGAGACCTGATCTCTTGGAAAGACTTTAGTCTAGCCCTCTAAGATTTAAATGACTAATGGGTAAAAGAAAAATGATGGCTAGTTCCTCTAAATTTGTAGCACGGTTTGGAAAACAACCCATTTCTTCCTTTAGTTCAAAGATGACATACAAAAACTACTTCTCCAAGAAAAACATATTTCGTGAAAGAGAAGTTTTGGTAAGTGATCTTTCTAACCTTACATTTGTGTTCATAGAAGACATCTTTAAGAGAAAACAATGAGGTAAACTGACTAAAAGAACACCTAATCCATCTATTGAAGTACTTAAGGAGTTTTATGCTAATTATGAACCTTCCAATCTTAATGACCACTCCATTGCTTTCATTGTTAGAGGTCAAACACTTGAGTTATCTCCTATTATCATTAGAAAGTTATATAAGCTACCTGAAATCAAGATCTTTGCTTTCCCATTAAAAGAATTAGATGACCTTCAAAGACTTAGATGAATGGATTATTTGTTGGCCTTAAAGGACCAAAATGATATGCCAAAGCACATAAACTACTTATGAACATTATGCTACTTCCTTACCGACTATTAATAAAAATTATGCTAACAAACCTCTAGCCTATTAGAATACATATTGAGCTGATTGTTAAGAAAACTCATTAATACATGTATATTATATATGTTATTACTATTGATGTTTTTATTGATCTAGCCATGTAAAAGGACTAAGGATAGGGGATTGGGTATAAGAATATACTGAATGCTATGATGGCGACTAGAAAGGTTTTGTTGCTTGTGTCTAGCAAAGGATTTTTTTATATATATCAATATAATTTTAATTTAATTTTGTGATGTGATTTTGATCTATGTTAATTTAATATGCCCTATAACCAATTAGTTGGTTATAAGTAGTATTATTATATTCATACAATTACATATTTATTATTAATAAAAGATTAATTTATCTTTAATATTCATATAATATTATATTTTTAACTATAATATTTGATTTATGATTCTAAAGTAAAAATAAAGTCAACATGACTAAAATATTTTGTAAAGAAAATTATAAAGGTGTTATAATTACAAGATTCGTATTGCATCAAAGTATTTTTTCTAAAATATTCTTAGTAGATGCTCTCTTAAATATTGAATATTTATTAAAGTCATATAGACTAGTATATATTATGTTTATTTATTTATGGAAGGAAGCAACTATTCTCATAAGCTAAAATATAAGGGATATCTTAAACTAATATGTAGGTGTTTGTCATAAGATATGTATACTAAACTAACTCATATGAGATCACTTATTGACACAATCAAAAGAATGATGTCTTCTCTTAAGTGTAGGAGTGTCGAAGTAATAAATAACCTACCAAGACCGAGGTCGAACCACAAGGAGGTTAACAATAATAATAATAATAATAGTCATAAGAGGACTTTGAGATGTAAAATTAATGTAAAGATTAAACAATAAAAACAAATATCAAGGTTAGAAGATCCACTAATGGTATTTCAAATAAGTATAATATGAACTCCTTTTATTACTCAATTGAGAAACCACACATAACGGAGGTTCTAATCAGATTATAAATGGTTAACATGATTACATTAGTTATCTTATTCGAACATTGCTAATACTTGTAAATATTGTTAGGTATTCATGATTATAACATATGTTAAGAACAAATCAAGTTCCTTTCATAGCACAAGTATCGGTTACACTATACGGTTGGGCTATAAAAGTGCCAAGTATTTGTTGTACCAAGTGTTATACAACATAAATCTAGATTAATCATTTAACAAGCAAAGTATTAAGAATGAACAAGATAACAAATACAAAATATACTAGTATCAAACATTAAAGTCCATGTTGAGTTTACATTATACTTATTCTTACACCATTAATGTAACATTTTCAACTTGACATAATAAACTTAACTAAACATAATGAATAAAAAAAAGAAACATAAATAAACAAGATAAGAAAAGAAATAAGATATAAGTTAACTAAGTAAAGGAAATAAAATGAAAAGTATCGACAAGAGATTAATAAAAGCAAAACTTAAACATTACAAAAATATAAAGAGAAAGAGTAAGAACATGATCTTGATCTGAAAATTAAGATGCCTAAATGCATGGCAAATGCCTCCTTTTATAGGTCAAATTTTAGAACTATTGATTTGATGACTAATTGTTGAGTGGGTGGCCAACTCTTGACTTGGTGACAATCTGATGCGAACCTCGTGATCATGTGGTCACGCAACCCACAATCAAGATTAAGATCTAATTTTGGAAAGCCAAAATAGGTCTGATAAGAGTATGACATAATAAAAACATCATTGAACCATTTAGAACATGTAATGGGTCCTTGCTGGTGTTTCTCGGTTGGTCCATATCATCATCCTTATCTTCTTATTTGCTAAAAACATCATTGTTAACATCAGAATTCAAACAAACTTAAATCATGAAAATTTTAGAAAATTGTCTCAGCTTTCCAACAAAAAAATTGAGTCATTTGAACTTCTATAACTCAAGATATGAGTTAAACACTGAATAATGTCTAAGCTATAGGACATATTTGGACTTCTCCATTGTTGCTAAGATTTGGACTTTCAAAAAGTAGAATTGAGTCTTGTCTTCTCATAAATAATTTAGGCCTATGTCTTAACTTTCTAGCCATATAAAGCAAATTTAAATCCAAGATCTACAGCTCTAGATATGACCTAATGACTGAACAATGTTCCAATTTGGACTGACCAGCATTACTTTTTAAGCTTCACCCTCTCTTTATTTTCTCAATTTCAATAATTGAATTCATCAATCAATCTTTTGATTTATATTATAGGACTATATTCAAGATGAAAATTTACCATAAATTAAAGGTGTCTTATAGTATTAGACTTGTTATTATAAAACATGCTTTAGTTAAGGAGTTATTGATACTTCAAGTGCAAAATGCTGATATAAAACCTTGATAAAAATATATTTTTAAGTACTAATCACCTATGTCTATGGAAAGGCTCATATAATGACTGTATAAATGATTTCTAGAATTGAGATCATTACGTTATGTTATCTAGAGAATTTTATGCTTTGATTCTGTTACATGTTACCTTAATTGAGTAACAAAAAGGCAAATATTAGGTATAATATGAACTATATGAAGATATATGAGTGATCAAAAGATGATTCATCACCCTAGATGAATTAGAGAAAATGATTCATCTGCTCTTAAATAGTATTAACTAAGAAATTATTAGTCAAGGTATAATGAAATTTGAAAAGAGTTTCAAATCTTATTCAAACAATCAATAATTTTTATGTAAAAAATAAACATAATTTAACATAACATACATATTCATGCTTTAAAATTAAATAAAAACATTATTGATATAAGGATATTAATTATATTGAAAAACTGGTCACTAAAAAATTAAGTCAAACAACTAATAATTTTTTTTAATATTTAAGTAATCATGACAAATTACTAGACAATGCACCTGATCTTTAAATATAAATTAATTAATTATTAAATTGATAATAAATTAAATTATTTCATTCATTTAATTTTGTTTAAATAGAATTATAATTTATATTTAGATCAACATATTAGAAACCTAATGGGTCACACATTAAAAACTATTAGTCAAAAATTAAACTGAGATGATTTAATTAAGTATGATTTGATTAAAATATATTTTAAAAATTAAAGACTAGAATATAATTAATACATGGATTATATTTCTAGACCTAGAAAAATCAAGTAAAAAACTAATTGAGTTAATTTCTAAAATTGTTTTAAACTAATATATGAATATTATTTAGTAGAGTAATTGATATTTTTACCAATTTATAAGGTTTTTCAGATTTTTCTAAAAATAGTGTAAGCTATGCCTCTTATTTTTTAGTGATTGTTTGTTAGATAACAAATATGTAAGTCACAAACCAGACACCTGATACTCTAGGGATAACAATTCTTCTCTTCTAAATAAGGATTTAAGAGATTTCTCATTAATTGTTTGTGTGGATTACCATTAGAGGCCGGACAATTGGATGATTTATAATTTGCAACAACTTATCCTTAAAATTCCTAAACAAATATAAATTTATCTAATGAGATTTTCAGAGAATTTCAAATAATATTTTATTATTATTTTTATTGTGTGTATATTTGAGAACTCAATAATATAGTGAATGATCTATCAAACTTGTTGATTTCAAAATAAATCTGAAGATTGAAGGCATGTTTGTCTAGTCCAACAATAAATTATATGCATCCCATCATGACAATGCATATTTTTGATGTGTTTGTGCTGCATTTATATTCTATACCGTAAGTGAACAACAATCAACACTAAAATGAAAAAGCTTAGCATAATCTTTTTTGTGAAATGTTGTAGGGTTAATCATGATACACAATTTGAGAAACCCGTAAGCTTCTTCTTCTTTTTTTTCTTTTTTTTCTTCTTTTGGTTGCTTGCTAGGAGACTTGTGGGGATGGGGACCTAGGTGAGGTGTCGCTCAATGACAATAGTAATTTAAACCTGGCTTGATGAGCAACCCAATTTAAGGTTCGAGTCATGAGTTTTGTTCAGGTCACTGAGATAACCCTTTTTTTTATAAATTAAAATGATATTGTTTTGATAAAAAAAAATAGTTAATTGGTTTTATCCAAGTTTTTGACCTGGTCTACCCATTGGGTCAACCGGATTTTTAACTATTATTTTTTTTTAAATCCAGTTCGGTTCTAGCTCTAGATTAGCTGAATTCTAAATTAACCGGCTAGGTCAGGCCACATTATAATACTATGTGACATGATCAAAAGATTGATGTCTTCTTCCAAGTGCAGGAATGTCAAAGTAATAAATAACTCGGCAAGACCAAGATCGAACTACAAGGAGGTTAATTGTATAAATTATAGATAACAATAATAGTAATTGATTAGTACGTAAAAGTGCATTTTTATCATGGTTTTATATCATCATTTTGTACTTGAAGTATGAATAACTCCTTAACTAAAGCATGTTTTATAATAATATATCTAATAATATAAGATACCTTTAATTTGTGGTAAATATTCATTTTAAATGCAGGTCTATCACATAAATGAAAGGATTGATTGATGACTTTAAGAACTTAAATTGCAAGGGCAAAGAGATGACCAAAATTAGAAAAGAGATGTTGGTGCAATCCAAACCGGAACACTATTCGGTAATTGGGTCATATCTGGAGCTATAGATCTCAGATTTAGGTCTAATTTATATGGATGGAAAGGTAAGACATATCCCTACAACTTTAATATGGAGCCCAAGATCTAAAAAGGTCATTTACAAGTCCAAATTGTAGCAACAACAAAGAAGCCCGAATCTGTCCTCCAGCCCGAGCACTATTCAGTATTTTGGACATATCTAGAGTTCTAGAAGTCTTAATGAGCTAAATGTTTTACACAAGAAAGCTGAGACAATTGCCTAGAACTTTCATGTTTTCAAGTGGCTCTAATTTTGATGTTATCAATGACGTTTTGGGCAGACAAGAGAAGATAAGGATTGTCACCAAGACAAGAGTTGGCCACCCACTCATCAATTAGTCATCAAATCAATAGTTCCTAATTTTGGCCTATAAAAGGAGGCATTTGCCATGCATTTAGGCATCTTGATGTCCAGATCAAGATCATGCTCTTTCTTTCTTTCTTTGTATTTTTTGTAATGTTTATGCTTTGCTTTCATTAATATTAAGTTTATACATTTCATTTCCTTTCATTTACTTAGCTGACTTTTATCTTATTTATGTTCTTATTTTGTTTATTTATTTTTCTTTCTTTTATTATGTTTAGCTAAGTTTATTATGTCAAGGTGAAAAGGTTACACTAATGGTGTAAGAATAAGTATAGTGTAAACTTAATATGGACTTGGTGTAAGAATAAGTATGGTGTAAACTTAATATGGACTTTAATGTTTGATACTAACATGTTTTCTATTTGTTATCTTATTCACTCTTTAATACTTTGCTTGTTAGATGACTAATCTTGATTTATGTTGTATAACACTTGGTATAACCGACACCTGAGCTATGAAAGGAACTTAATTTGTTGTTAATATAAATTATAATCATGAATGCTTGACGAGATTTACAAGTATTAACATTAATCGAATAATATGACTAATGTAATCATGTTAACAATTTATAATCTGATTGGAACCTCCTTTATGTGTGGTTTCCAATTGAATAATAAAAGTTTATATTATACTTATTTGACATACCATTAGTGGAATCTCTAACCTTGACATTTGTTATTATCATTGTTTAATCGTTACATTAATATTTCTTCTCAAAGTTCTCATCTTCTTCTTCATCTTCTCCTTCTTTTTCTTTATTATTATTATTATTATTATTATTATTATTATTATTATTATTATTGTTATTATTATTGTTGTTGTTATTGTAATTGTTATTGTTGTTGCATTATTGTTATTTATAATTTGTACAATTAACCTTCCTGTGGTTCGACCCCGGTCTTGCCGTGTTATTTATTATTTCGACACTACTGCACTTGGGAGAAGACATCAATTATTTAGTCGTGTCAAGTTTTTGGCGTCGCTGTCGGGGAGGTAAGTTCTTGTATAAATTATAGTAGTTATTTTATTTTCTCTTTCACTTTTCTTGTATATAACTTTGTTTCTTTTCTCTTGTTTCTTTTTTTTTTTGTTTTCTTCTTCCTTTTATTCTATTCCTACACGTGCATAAGAGTGTGGTCACGTACATCAAGTGGTAGACTTTGTACGGTATCCTCATCATTTTCAGAAAATATGGCCGAAGAAGATAATCAATCACTTCATAATGAGAATAATGAGAATAATCGTGATAAAACACTTAGAGACCACATGAATCCCACAAGAACAAGTGGACCATCATGCATAATTTTTCCTCCCGATGCATCTCATTTTAATTTTAAACCAGGTATTATTCAACTTTTACCTTCTTTTCATGGCTTAGAATTGGAAAATCCATACTTGCATTTAAGGAAATTTGAGGAGGTTTGCAACACATATAATAATTTAAATTATAGCATGAACACCATCAGATTAAAGCTTTTTCTTTTTTAATTAAAAGATAAAGCTAAAACATGGCTATAAAATTTAAGACCAGGATCCATTCATGCTTGGGATGAAATGCAACAACAGTTTTTGAAGAAGTTTTTTCCATCTTACAGAACAAACTCTTTCAAAAGACAAATCACTACTTTCACTCAAAAACCAAGAGAAACATTTTACTAATATTGGGATAGGTATCGAGACTTGCTTAGTACTTGCCCTCATTATGGTTTTGAAACAAGGAGATTGGTTTCACATTTTTATGAAGGGTTAACTCCTAGAGATAGGCAAATGGTTGAATTGATGTGCAATGGAACTTTTGAAGATAAAGACCCTGATGAAGCAATGGAGTACTTAGACTTGTTAGCTGAAAATGCTCAAAATTAAGACACCGCGGGTACTTATGAGGCACCGAGTAAAACTCAACCTCATATATCTAGTGGAGGTATGTACAACCTTAGGGAAGATCATGACCTCCAAGCCAAGTTTGCATCTTTAGCTAGAAAAGTCGAGGCACTAGAATTGAAAAAGAGTGGTCAATTAAAATCTGTTCTTAGTTTCCAAGAGAAAGGTAAGTTTCCATCTCAACCACAACAAAATCCCAAGGGGCAATACAATGCAAATGCAAGTAGTTCCGAAAGCCAACACATGGATCAAGTCAAATCAGTCACTACTCTGCGCAGTGGTAAGGTTATTGAAAAATCCTCTCTTGAACCTTATGAGAAAGATGATGAATCAATCTCTGAGGGTAAGGAAGGGGTTGAATCTGAAAATTGCAAAGAAAAGACTGATTCTCCGCCAGCACTTCCATTTCCTCATGCCATGACCAAACAAAGGAAAGTCAATCACAACTCTGAAATTTTTGAAATTTTCAAACAAGTAAGGATCAATATACCTTTGCTGGATGCTATTAAACAGGTTCCTTCCTATGCTAAATTTTTGAAACATCTATGCATTGTGAAGAGGAAACTGAATGTGAAAAAGAAAGTCTTTCTAGCCGAATCTTCAGAACAATAATGCTTTAAAATATAAAGACCCTAGTTGTCCTACAATTTCTTGCTTCATTGGAGAACAAAAAATTGAAAGAGCTTTACTTGATCTTGGAGCTAGTGTGAATTTACTTCCATATTCAGTTTTTCAAAGTCTCAATCTAGGTGAGTTAAAACCAACTTCTATATCTCTTTTACTTGCCGATAGATCTGTAAAAGTGCCTAGAGGAACAATTAAAGATGTGTTAGTACAAGTCGATAAATTCATTTATCCTGTGGATTTTATTGTCTTGGACACAGAACCTGTTGAAGCATGTAATTCATTTCCTATTATTTTAGGACGTCCATTTCTTGCAACCTCTAACGCATTGATTAATTGTAGGAATGGACTGATGAAGCTATCATTTGGAAACATGACATTGGAGATAAATATTTTCAACATTTGCAAGCAACCTGGAGATGATAATGATTTACAAGAAGTAGATCATATTGACGAATTAGTTTATGATCAACTTGAATCTACTTTAAGTAAAAATGAGTTAGATGAATATGAAGATTTGCAAATGATTTATTCTAAGGAAGAAATCACGGATGAAACAAGCACCGAAAATGTTGATGCGAATCTTTTGTCAACAATGACAACAAATTCGACATCTGACATCACACCAATCAATGATTACTTTCCTAACGAATCCTTACTTTCTCTTAGTCCAATGCCTTGGTATGATAAAAATATCAATTTTCTTGCTTTAGGAGATTTGCCAGCTGATTGGAGTACTCAAGACAAAGAAAAGTTTTTGAACGAAGTGAAGAATTTTTATTGTGATGACCCTAACTTATTCAAATATTGTCCTGATCAAATATTTCAAAGATTCATTCCCGACAATGAGGTAAGTAATGTCATTAAACTTTTTCATTCTGAAGCATGTGGAAGTTATTTCTCGTCAAAAAAGACAGCTGCAAAAATCTTTCAAAATGGATTTTATTGGCCCACCATGTTCAAGGACACGCATGCATTCTGCAAAACTTGTGAGAATTGTCAAAAAGTTGATACTGGTCAAAATGTTTTGTTTTACAATTCTCAACTCTATTCATTCCCTATAGAGCTAAGATCAAGATGGAGCAATCCTTATAGGGCCTATGATATTGAGAATTCAATGAATGATAATGGTTTTAAGGAAAATGGACATCGTTTGAAAGCTTACTTTGATAATTTTCCTAATGAAAATGAATCAATTGGTTGGAATGATCTTGTAGATAAAGGTTGATTTTTTTTTTCTCACATTGTTTTTGTGTTTCTTTTTGAGTGATTTTTGCTAGTTTCTCTCACCCCGGTCAAATGGCGGATAACGGTACTCCGTGACTTAAGTCGGTTCTTTCAGTTTCCCACAATAACTAATATCTGTGTATATATTTATGCAATTCTTTGAATCTCTCTTCCAATTCTCATTTGAAAATAGACACTAATCTTGAAAAAATGAAAAAGTATTTTCCCGCTTTGCCTCAGAATGCGATTACAAAACTTTACCGTGCTAGATGTGCAAGATTGAGATTGTTAATGAATCATGGAATTCCTGAAGATATTCACTGGTTGATTGAAGCAAAGGTCCGATTATCAGGTGAGTCCTCTAACTCCTTCATTTCACACATGCTTGGAACAGGTAAAAGCACTTTTGCAAAGAAGCGTCGTGCAAAACGACTAAAAGTCTGTTATCGATGTGTTAGATGGACTTGTAATACACAATGTCATTCTTTAGGAATGGTATCTATAAACCGTGAACATAAAATACAATTCATTAAGGATGGCCTGAGTAAGGAGTCTTTAGATAATGTTCTATTAACTTTTGAGACGCATCCTAGTGGAGATGTGCATCGTGCAATTCATGATTTATGGCCCCATTTTCATAAAGAACATGATCAACTTAGTCTTGGGAATCTGACTAAAAAAGACCCTGTTTGCTAGTTTTTAAGAAAACTGGATAGGAAGTTTATTCCCAACCCATAGAGGGCGTTTAAGCCGTTCTTGGATGTAAAACCAAGGGAAGATGTGAGCCACAATCATAACTACCTGTACATACACATGCTTTTTCAAAAGTAAATAAATAAATAAATAAAGAGAGAGAGAGTGAGACTCTAGCTGGCCTACATTAGGTGGTATGATTGCCTTTCTAATTTCTCATCTATAAAATCCTCTCTTCCTTCCTTTCATTTCTACTCAAGCCATACATTCAACAAATACAAAAGTGTGTAGAAATGACAAGTTCCTCAAGTCATCAAATAAAAAATATTTGTGTTTTCGGTGGATCTAGTCCTGGGAAAGAAAAGGAGTTTTTAGAATCAACAAATCATCTTGGTCAGGTGCTAGCTGAGAGAAAGATTCATTTAGTGTATGGGGGAGGCAGTCTTGGGTTAATGAGAGGTGTGTCAATAGCTGCATTTTTAGGAGGTAGTCAAGTTTTGGGGGTCGTCCCTGAAGCTTTGGCACAAGGGGACATCATTGGAAAAACACCGAAACTTTAGCACAAGGGGACATCATTGGAAAAACAATTGGAGAGGAACTTCAGGTCTCCACAATGTCAGCTCGAATGAATGCAATGTTTAACCATGCTGATGCCTTCATTGCTTTACCAAGTGGTCTAGGCACATTGGAAGAGATCTTTCATATTTCCTCTTGGGCTCAACTCTACATTCACCATAAACCCATAAGTTTGTTAAATGTTAATGGTTATTATGATAAGTTGTTGTCTTTTCTTAATCATGTTGTGGAACAGGAATTTCTAACATCTTCTGTACGACAAATCATAATCTCTGCTGCTACTGCTGAACAATTAATTGACCAACTACAATCCTTCATTCCTGTAATTGATCCCTCCATGAGTCGCATAAATTGGTCAACTAAGGAAAGCCGTAAAAAGCTTAGATTAGATTTGAGTCTTCATTTATAATTTTTGTGTTGTTTTGTTTTATTATTGTGTTTTGTTATTTCTTATTTTTGTTTAAGTGTGTTTCAGGTTTGTCAATGTTCATTATTTCAGGTGATATCTTCTATACTCTATCTTTCTACCTTAGAACATTGAGGACAATGTTTTGTTTTAGTTGGGGGGAGAGGGTAATAGTTGATAAAAAAAAATATTTTCCATTTTATAAAGCATGTGCATAATTGTTGTTACTAGGATGATAGAGTAAAGGAGCTCTTTTGTTAAATTATTTATTTTTCTTTCTTTTATTATGTCTAGCTAAGTTTATTATGTCAAGGTGAAAAGGTTGTACTAATGGTGTAAGAATAAGTATGGTGTAAACTTAATATGGACTTTAATGTTTGATACTAACATGTTTTGTATTTGTTATCTTGTTCACTCTTTAATACTTTGCTTGTTAGATGACTAATCTTGATTTATATTGTATAACACTTAGTACAACAAATGCTTGGCACTTTCATAGTTCATACTGTATGGTATAACCGACATCTAAGCTATGAAAGGAACTTGATTTGTTGTTAGCTATGAAAGGAACTTCGACACCTGAGCTATGAAAGGAACTTGATTTGTTGTTAACATAAGTTATAATCATGAATGCTTGACGAGATTTACAAGTATTAGCATTATCGAATAAGATGACTAATGTAATCATATTAACAATCTATAATCTGATTGGAACCTCCTTTATATGTGGTTTCCAATTGAATAATAAGAGTTTATATTATACTTGTTTGACATACCATTAGTGGAATCTCTAACCTTGACATTTGTTATTATTATTGTTTAATCATTACATTAATATTTCTTCTCAAAGTTCTCATCTTCTTCTTCATCTTCTCCTTTTTTTTCTTTATTATTATTATTATTATTATTATTATTGTTGTTGTTGTTGTTGTTGTTGTTGTAATTGTTATTGTTGTTGTATTATTGTTATTTATAATTTGTACAATTAACCTCCCTGTGGTTCGACCCCGGTCTTGCTGGGTTATTTATTACTTCGACACTCCTGCACTTGGGAGAAGACATCAATTTTTTAGTCGTGTCAGTAACAACAACAATAGTAACAATAACAATAGTAGTAGTAGTAGTAGTAATAGTAAAGAAGAAAAAGAAAAGGTTGATGAGAACTTTGCGATGAAAGATTAATATAAGGATTAAATAATGATAATAATAAATGTCAAGGTTAGAGGATCCACTAATGGTATGTCAAACAAGTATAATATAAACTCTTATTATTCAATTGAAAACTACACACAAAAGAGGTTCCAATTAGATTATAAATTGTTAACATGATTACATTAGTTATCTTATTTGATTAATGCTAATACTTGTAAATCTCGTCAGGCATTTATGATTATAACTTATGTTAATAACAAATCAAGTTCTTTTTATAGTTCAGGTGTTGGTTATACCATACAGTATGAGCTATGAAAGTGCCAAGCATTTGTTGTACCAAGTGTTATACAACATAAATCTAGATTAGTCATTTAACAAGCAAAGTATTAAAGAGTGAATAAGATAACAAATACAAAACATGTTAGTGTCAAACATTAAAGTCCATATTAAGTTTACACTATATTTATTCTTACACCATTAGTGTAATCTTTTCATCTTGATATAATAAACTTAGCTAAACATAATAAAAGAAAGAAAAATAAATAAACAAAATAAGAACATAAATAAGATAAAAGTTAACTAAGTAAAGGAAAAGAATTGAAAGGCATAAACTTGATATTAATGAAAGCAAAACTTAAGCATTATAAAAATATAAAGAGAGAAAGCAAGAGCATAATCTTGATATGGAAACCAAGATGCCTAAATGCATGCCAAATGCTTCCTTTTATAGCCCAAAATTGGAAACTATTGATTTGATGACTAATTGATGAGTGGGTGACTAACTCTTGACTTGGTGACAATTCTTATCTTCTCTTGTCTACTCAAAACGTCATTGATAACGTCAGAATTGGAACCACTTGAAAACATGAAAGTTATAGGAAATTGTCTCAGCTTTCTAGAAAAAAAAATGGAGGTTATTTGCACTTTTAAAACTCTAGATATGGGTCAAACACTGAACAGTGAGCGGGCTGAAGGACAGATTCGAACTTCTTTTTTGTTGCTATAATTTGGACTTAAAAATAGCCTTTTTAAATCTTGGGCTCCTATGAAAATTATAGATCTATGTCTTACCTTTTCATTTATATAAAATAAACCTAAATCTGAGATCTACAGCTCAAGATATGACCTAATTATCGAACAGTATTCCAATTTGGACTACACCAACATCTTTTTTCTAAGTTTGGTCATCTTTTTCTCCTTTTAATTTCAGTTCTTAAATTCATCTATCAATCATTTCATTTATGTGATAGGTTTGAATTTAAAATGAATATTTACTATAAATTAAAAGTATCTTATAGTATTAGATATGTTATTATAAAACATGCTTTAGTTAAGGAGTTATTGATACTTCAAGTCTAAAATAATAATATAAAACCTTGATAAAAATATATTTTTAAATATTAATTATTATAAATAATAATATTCCTTTTAGTTGACAACTTTTCATGTAGAATATTAATTTTAGGTATCTGCACCGGTGAAACTTGTTCAATCTTTATTTTTTATGCAGACACAACTTGAAGAAGCGACCTCCAGGAAGAAGCGACCTCCGAGGAAAGAAAGGCCAAGCTGGTTGAAAGCCCTGAGATTTGTTGTTAACTATATTTTGGATTGACTATAGCTGATGTCAGCAACTTTTGCAAAGATCAACGAAATGGGTGGCCTTTCTTTCCATTGAGAAAACCATTGGTGCAATTTGGGAGATATTTCTCCTTCGAACTAGAATTCTAGTCGAGGAAAGTTAGATAATTAAAATAAATTTTTATATCAATTAAAGCTTGTAAGAACCCGTAATAAGTCAATAAAAAAACCCATAAAAAATGCATAAAACCCCTAAAAGAGTCCCAAAAGCTTAATAAAAATAAATAGGCTTTTTTTAATCAATTAAATTAACTAAATTGAACTGAAATTAGTTTATTTAAATTGGTTTTAATTCAATTTTAATTTTAATTTTTTTAAGTTCAATTTAATTATTTTTTAGATGAAAATAAAATAAAATAAAATATTAACCACTACCCTACTAATGGGAAAAAAACACCTAGGTTTACACAGTAACCTAGCTATGCCAAAGCTAGTGTAGTTCAAAATCTAGTTACCCTTTACATTTCTATTTTAATTTCTTTTTATGTTTCTTTTCTATTTAATTTCTTTTAACTATTTTCTCATTTCATTTTGTATTATATATTGAAAACAAATTAATTCATTGTTAGTTAATGATTTAAATATAACTAATATTATTAAGTAAATCGGTTATACTTTAGTAACAAATGAGTGTAATATTTTTTCTTAATATTCATCATGAAGAAATTAATTATGATGGATATGTAATTTTTTCTCTATTTAAGCTAAAAAAACTTCATGAAATTAAATATTTAAAAGATAGTAAAAAAATAAAATAATATATTCAAAACATGTTTAAAATTTTTTAATATATCTAGAGTTATGATTATTGTTTTTTATATAACTCTTCAATGTTGATTGTGTTATTTTTTTATAACGAGATTTTTCATGGTTATTTGAGAATGTAATTATTATTATTTTTTAAATAATTTTTATATTAAAATATATATTAATAATATTTTTATTTTTTTAAATTTTTTTAACATCAATATACCAAAATAATTTTAAAACATTAAAAATATATTTGTTTGAAGTAAATAAAAAAAATTTAAATTTAAGTGTTTTTAAAACACAAAAACAAATAAAAAATTCCTTAATTTTTTTTTATTTTTTTCTTGAACCATGAAAAAAGAAGAAGATAGAGGCTCGTAACTTTCTTTTTATTTAGTTTGAAAATTAATTTATTAAAATTTTTAGGGTATTTGTTTTACATATTTTAAATAAAAATAAAAACGTAATGTTAGGGTACAGTTGGAAACCAAGCGTCCGTTCAATTTCTTTTTAAAGGAAAGTCAAATGTGGGGGCGTGGCGTTATAGACCTAGGACTTCAAGTCGTAGGCTGATTTTTTAAAGTTCACCACTCTTTTCTTTCTTTTTTAATTAATTATTCTGTTTTTATTCTAATTCTAAAATAAAATTATCTATAACTAAATTATTAATATGATATTTTAAAAATTATTTGTGTGTGCCATAATTTTAAATAAGATTATAGTTTTTATAGTGGAATTTGTGAATTTTTTTAAATATCATCTAAATAATTTTATTTAAAACGAATTATATTTTTAAGAAAAAAATAATTAAAAAATAAAAAATATGAATAATTATAAATATTTAATGATATATATATATATATATATTACTGTCAATTGTTTTTATCTAATTTTTTATTGTTATTTTGTTTTTAATTGAATAATTTTAAAATTCAAAAGTTTTTACAAGAATACTTTAGAAATAAAAAGTAATAAATATTGACTTTGAAAACATGTTTTTCTATATTTTCTATTTTAAAAATAAAAAAATTTATTTTAAAATTATTTTAAAGATAAATTTATTTTTGTATCTCTTTTTCTTTAACTAAATACATTTGTGTTTTTATTGCCTTTTTTTTGTCAGTAGAGTAATCAAACACTAGTTTAAAGTTCAATTGCTACTTAATTTGAAAATAAAGCTAAATATTTTTAGAAAAATAATAAGATTTTTTTAAATAATGCATGTAGATTGTCGGAACATTGTAATTCATGATTGGATACCGCAAATACAATAATAGTTTACTCCCTTTATCTTAGTGATGCAATAACTTAATCCTTTTAGTTTTAAAAAGTCAATATCGTAGTCCTTTGACCTTGTATCACTTTCAATTCTTTAAAATCTCTGTTAACCCCTGTTTCTCTATTAACCCCTTTTTTTTAGATGACAAAACCATCTCTAGATACCTTTCATTTAATATATATATATATATATAGTAGAAAGGGTATTTTGAAAAAATAAATAAAGGAATAAATGACTGCTCAACAATTTATTTAGAGATGATAAATTTATCAAATTTGATGAATACAACTTAAGTTGACCTAACCTGATAGATAATAAATAGGTTATTGATATTAATAAATCTGACTTGAAAAGAACATTTAGATTTTTTAATACAATATAATATATTCATGCCTTAATACTTAAATAAAACACATATATTTAAGTAATATTTATCATTTAATTATTTAATATACATATACATACTTCATATATATATATTAACTATTTTATTTTTTATTGATTATAATGGATATTCAAAACCTAATAAATATTTAAATTTCTTATCTTGATGAATAAATAATAGGATATAAATATATAAAAAAAAAACTAACATGCGGATGCTAATAGTCATCCGTGACCTTATAGATAACAGAAAGATAAATGGAAAGAGCGACATAAGGATGCTATAGTGAACTTTTAAAACCAGAGGGACTTGCTAATTACTTTTCTAAGCATAGAGGGACTATGTAAAGCAATAATTTAATTAATATTAGTCAACAATGGTAGAGGAATAAGAAGAAAATTCCAAGATGGTCACTCATATCACCATATTTAAAAATAAACAAATAAAAAGGTAACCCCACTTTGCTTTTAAAACATTCCTGCCTGAATTTCCTTTTCTTTGCGGTGAAGGAGCAGAGAAACTTCCATCCAAGTATTGGGGATCTTAGTGACCATTTCCTCGTGTTTTTTCTACTTCTTTGCCGCCATGGGCAACATAGAAGCAGCTTCCCTTCACCTCCTTTGAAAGCTGACTCTTCGTGCATTCAGATGCCGCCTCTATGAATATGTTGAGCCTATATAATTAGCATCCCTCCTCTCCATTCCTTAAAGCACATCATTCATAATTTCTTTTTCCGTGGAAGAGAATTAGCCTTTGAGTTTCCTCTCTTGCAGCAATATATTACTCAGTCAATGGAGGCTTGCCATTTAGCCAGCTTAATCACAGTGCAAAAGGCATCACCAAACGCCAACCAATCCTTTTCTCTATTGTTTATCATGGTTCATTCATTCTTATCTAAATTGATATTTAGTAGGTTCAATAATTTTCAGAAGTTTTTATCAAGATTTCGGTTCTTCATCCAATCCCAACTAAGCCTTGGCAACTCAGAGCTTTGGGAAGATGATGATGGAAATCAGGATTCTGATACATCAATGAAATCCCAGGAGTCTTGCTTTGACAACAAGAGAGACGAAAGGAATATCTGCAGAGAAGATGTGGAGATGGTGATGGCAAACTTTGGACTTTTTTGCAGCAGAGAAAGTGAGGATCTTAAGGAGTGGATGGATTCTGATGAACTTTCACAGCTGTTTGATGAGAAGGAGCCGAGCTTGGAGGAAATTAAGGAAACTTTCAATGTTTTTGACCACAACAGTGATGGTTTTATTGAAGCAAGTGAGTTGCAGAGAGTTTTCTACATATTGGGATTGAAGGAGGAACTTGAGCTAGAGAAGTGCAGAAAGATTATCAGAATCTTTGATGAAAATGGAGACGGAAGATTAGATTTTAATGAATTTGTAAAGTTCATGGAGAACAGTTTCTGTTGAATACAAATATGAGAATTATCAATAATCTAATCTAATTTTCCCCCCCTTCTTTGAATATCTATGTTACTCTACAGATGGTTTAATCTGGATACTTGTATTGCACATAAAACCAAAAGTTGGAAATATGAATTTGTTGAGAAGAGAAACAGCCCGCTCCTATATTTTACCTCCGGCAGAAACTAGCCAATTAACAGATGCCTTGTTCTATATCCAAAAATAACACGGGATTAGCTGCACGGGTTAGTTAAAACAACAGAAGGAAAACAGCAGCTTCTCCACGTACGCTTTTGGACTGTATCATAAGAACGAGGAAATAGTCGAAGCAGAAAATGGTTCTAATTTGGCATTAATTTATGGTTTTGATTAAGATTATAATCATATAGACAAAATTAACTACCAACATTCCATTTATTTTCAAGTGCACAGTGACAAAGGAATTTAACATGTTTTATGACTTTTTCCCCAAGCTCACATGTGCATATATTAGGTCATATCAACTACATGTTAACCAATAAAATATTTAATACAATCATTGTTATTACGTGATCATACAACTAATAATAATAATAAGAAAATTGATAATAAATTTTAATAAGCTAAAACACCACTCATGATTGCTTCAATAAATATAGTTTATAGAGATTGATGATACTAAAAATAGTAGGTTTACAAGGTATTGTTTAATTTTAATAGGTATTGTTTAATTTTATTAAAAACCTTTTGACAATCTTCGTTCTAAATTCCTGTGTTATTCTTCCTCAACAATCTAAAGATTAGCTCGCATGTTGTTGTCAACTAAAAGATAAAACGAACAATGTAATTCAACGTTCCTAAAAAACTCTTTATTTCTTTCTCGGCTTTGGGTATTGATATATCTTAGACAATTTTGACTTTAAGTAGATCTACCTCAATTACTTTATTGCTTATTATATATCCCAATAACTTCTCAATTTTAACTTTAAATATACATCTTGCAGGATTCAATTTTACTTGATATTTTCTTAGTCTTTCAAAGAGTTTCCTCAAAGTTTGCACATGATCTTCTTTTATCTAGGTTTTAGTGATCATGTCATTGACATATATTTCAATCTCTTTATATATCATATCATGAAAGAGAGTTATTATTGCTAACTAATATATGGCTCTAATATTTTTCAAACCAAAAGGCATTTCTTTTTATTAGAATGTTCTCGTGGGTTAACAAAGGTAGTTTTTTTCTTGTCTTCTTCAGTTATCTTGATCTACTTATAACCTAAGAAGCCATCCATAAAAAAAATAAGTAGATTTCTTTGTGGCATTATCTACAAGCATGTCAATGTGAAAGAGAGGAAAGCCATTTTTCAGGATAGTTTTATTCAAGTATTTAAAATCCACACATAATTGAATCTTATTTCCTTACATGGGTGCTACCATTATATTGGATACCCATCGAGGATATATGACCACTTCTAGGAAAACTTGCATCCCATTGCTTCCTCACTTCATATGGCCTCATTCTTCTTTGTTTCTGCTATATAGGTGTACACCCATCTATAAAAGACAACCTATATACTTCAATGCTAGTATCTAGTTCAGACATATTGATTTATGTCCAAACAAACATATTAGAAAACTCAACAAAGATAATAAACTACCCTTCTTTTTGGTAGCAATCTGTATTCTGATCTTTAATTTTTTTTTTCTCATGCTTAGTGCCTATATAACCATTTCTAATTTTTCTTCAATTGGTTATAAGGGCTTATACTGTTTAATTTTCTCAATGAATTATGTTATGTCTTCTTCTTCCAACTCTTTATCATTTATAGTAATTATGTTTTTATAAAGATTTAGCTAATTTTTCTCAATGCAATGGGTTTGTATGTTTATTGAGGCTACTCTTTCATATTTTCTGAAAGCAAAAAGTGTTTTTTATATAAACAAATAAAATTAAGTAAATATAAGAAATAAAAAAAATGCACGATCTCATTAAAATTAAAAGGGCAGCTTAAACACATATAAAGTCCTTAAATTGATATCTTGAGCCGTCATTATTAGTTAGGTGAATATGAAAAAATAACAACAAAGAAAAGAACTATGAAAAGCATGTATAATAAACTAAGCACATTAAACTCAGGCACTCTTGGATGAAATTATGTTTTTATGACAATCAAGATACCTTGAATCTCCCAATTAATCAACTATTCTCCTTTGACAAGCTTCATTATAAAACCATTTATAAAAGCATCTTCGAGTGAGTTAATCATTAACTAAGGAAATAATAGCTCAAGAGGGCTTTCTTAAACTTACAGCTTATTCCACACAATTAATTGTAGTATTAGCAAAATGTTGCTTTAAATCCTTATGTTGTTGTCCTGTATGCTAGTTGTGGGAAAGTGATTGATATTTAAAAGTGTATTTTTATCAAGGTTTTATATCATTATTTTGCATTTGAAGTATCAATAACTCCTTAACTAAAGCATGTTTTATGATAATATATCTAATAATATAAGATACCTTTAATTTATGGTAAATGTTCATTTTAAATGCAGGTCTATCACATAAATAAAAGGATTGATTGATAAATTTAAGAACTGAAATTGGAAGGACAAGGAGATGGCCAAACTTAGAAAAGAGATGTTGGTGCAATCTAAACTGGAACATCGCTCGGTAATTGGGTCAAATCTGGAGCTATAGATCTCAGATTTAGGTATACTTTATATGGATGGAAAGGTAAGACATAGACCTACAACTTTCATATAGAGCCCAAGATCTAAAAAGGTCATTTTCAAGTCCAAATTGTAGCAACAACAAAGAAGTCTACATTTGTCTTTCAGCTCGAGCACTGTTTAGTATTTGGCCCATATCTAAAGTTCTAGAAGTCCAAATGAGTTGAATGTTTTACACA
>NW_011500101.1:83119-85058 GCF_000495115.2 Populus euphratica
TGATTACTATTGTTGTTGTTTATAATTGTCATTTATAATTTGTACAATTAACCTCCCTGTGGTTCGACCCTGGTCTAGCCAGGTTATTTATTACTTCAACACTCCTACACTTGGGAGAAGACATCAATTTTTTTTTTGTGTCAGAAAGTTTATTAGATATATAGGATTTTTATTTTTTTTTCCTCATCAGGTTCCTTTCCCCTAATTCGAGCCATTCTTCTTCTTCTTATTTTTTAAATTTCATCCACTCTTGTATAGTCCTTCTTTATGGGCTTGAATCCCAACTTAAATCTTTGGTCAACTGCTCTTAACTCTCTTATGTTCATCCTCTCAGGTATACCGGTGATATGATCATACCAAAAAGGTAATCCATGCTTCATATAACATTTTTTTAGCAATGATTGCATCTTTTGAAAGTTTTAGTGTGTCCTGTATGATTTTTTTGAGCACCCACTTAACATTTACAACTTTAAATGCATGTAGGTTATCATATGTATTTTTTTAACCTCAATATACTAAATTGCCAGATTATTTGTATTTGTCATAGCCTCTTTAGACATCACGGCCACTAATTTTCCATTGATGATAAACTTGATCCTTTGATGTAGAGAGGATGCTACCACACCAGTTGTATGTATACATGGTCTTCATAATAATATATTATAAGATTTGAAACTCTTTTCAAATCTCATTCCATATTGGCCAAGAATTTCTCTATTAATACTATTTGAGAGGAGATGAAATATTTTTCCTAATTCATCTAAGGTGATGAATCATCTTTTAATCACTAAAGTACCTTCATATAGTTCATGTTATACCCAATGTCTCCCCCTTCATTATCTCGATTAAGATAAAATGTTACAAGATCAAAGTATAACATTTTCTATATAAGAAAACTTCATGATCTTAATTCTAAGGATCACTTACACAGTCATCACGTGAGTCTTTTCATAAACATATGTGATCTTTTTATATGAAATTTTAATTTTGGTTGATTCAATGTACTTGTCTTATGATAAGCACCTATATATTAATTTATACCCCAATTTATGACAACAACTGCTTCCTTTTATAAAGAAAATTTTAAGAACACCTACTTCCTTTCATAAAGAAAAAAACATAATATGTATCATTCTCTATGACTCTAATAAATCTCCAGTATTTAAGAAAGCATCACTAAGAAATATTTTAGGAACAATGCTTTAATGCAATAGAAATTTCATAATTATGAAAACTTTATAATTTTCTTTACAAAGCATTTTTGTCCCATTGACTTTATCTTTAATCTAAGATTCATAAATCAAATGTTAGATTCATTAATCTAATATTATATAAATAATAAACACAAATTAAGTCTTTATTAATAATAAATATATATTTACATGAATATAATAATTTCACATGTAACCAATCAATTAGTTACAAGGAATATTAAACTAAAACTACAATAATATTGTATTTGTATCTTCAAGTCAAGATGTTCTATATACTAATCACCTAGTAGGCTGATTAGTACTTAAAAATGCATTTTTATCAAGATTTTATATCATCATTTTGCACTTGAAGTATGAATAACTCCTTAACTAAAACATGTTTTATAATAATATATCTAATAATATAAGATACCTTTAATTTGTGGTAAATGTTCATTTTAAATGCAGGCCTATCACATAAATGAAAAGGTTACACTAATGGTGTAAGAAGAAGTATAGTGTAAACTTAATATGGACTTTAATGTTTGATACTAACATGTTTTGTATTTGTTATCTTGTTCACTCTTAATACTTTGCTTATTAAATGGTTAGCATAGATTTGTATTGTATAACACTTGGTACAACAAATACATGACACTCTTATAAAGTAGGCCTATGTCTTACCTTTCCATCATATAAAGTAGACCTAAATCTGGGATATACAACTCCAGATATGACCCAATTAC